>NW_010426233.1:3615-22624 GCF_000710305.1 Buceros rhinoceros silvestris | reverse complement strand
CTGAACAATGACATGTTTTTCCTTCATCTGCTCTTCTCTCCCAAAACACTGTGAAAGCCTCATTTGAGGTTAGCTGCTACATCTGTTTTCTCAGTTATAAGACGATCATCACTGGAATGGAGAAAGTTAGAAACAAACCCTTCATTTGTAAAAGCAAGTTGCGACCATACATCAGAGAGCATCACCAGGTTTAAGAGGTTTATGAGTACAGTCCATGTGTTTTAAGTTGTGGCCAATGGATTTCCTATCTGGGCACATGCACTACTTTGGAAAGTAAATGTTCTAATGGAAAGCAGGAGTGAATAATTGAGGGGAATACAAAGGCTAAAGTTTGTCAGAGGAAAATTTGGCACAGTCCCACCGTCCAGCCTATCGCTCCTCCTGTGCACAACTGAAAGGAACTGAATCAGGCTAACACCTCAGAGGAGCTATTTTCCTCAGGGAGAGAGCAAAGTTTGCTTTATCTGAATAATGCTCTGCATAAATAAGTCATTTGCAATTATGAACACTTTCACTTGAAGACTCAAAATTAATGCAAACATCTCTCATCACACTTTAGGCATGAAGGAAATATCCTCATCTTTCAGATATTTCTACTGTTTTAAAAGAATGCTATCAAAATGTATATGTGAAATGCTACCAAGTTACTACATTTCTTTTTTTTATGATCCAGATGCAAAGAGATGACAGTTACCAGGGTTTTTTTTCAGATATCCTTCTGCAAGAAAATTTGCTACATGTTTTATACCCTTTTGTACATCCAAATACGCTTACTCATGCAAAATTTATTTAACCACATCCTTCAACTGAAAGAAAACTGAAGTGTAGGATTAATTAGCACAGCATGTTCGATCACCTTCTTTAAGGGTTCCCTGTCTGTTTCCATGGTTACACTACAGGAAGAGCTATAATCTCATTTTAAAAAGCCAGAGTTTATGGGGGATCATCAAAACTTCAAATCTTAATGGCCAGTTTGCATAAAAGGCAAAAGGTAAATGGAGAGATCACCAGGTGAGTACCCGATATTTACATATTGCTGCTTGAGCACTTTTTTCCCTGGGAAGGTGGAGAGAGGGCCTCCTTACAAGCAGTGAACTCCTCTCTGGTTCCTGTGTCTTCTGAAAGATAAAAGGTCAACACATGTCCTGCTGTTGAAGCCTTATTTTGAGAGAAGGAAGCCAAGCATAAGGCCAACTTGTTAAAAGTCAGGTCGCGTCAGACCCACTAGGGAACTTGTGTGTAATTATGGGAAGAACAGACACTGTTTAATGTTCTCCAGGAGCTTAATTCTAAGGCCATTATTTATTCAGATTGAAAGAAGAAACTGTTCTGATGCACTACACAGCACAAGGTTTGCACAACAGCATCTATCTGCACTGTGACACAAACCACAACTTTCTTTTAACTCATTCATAAACAACAGCTCAGGATATGCTGCAATGCCCCGTATTTAAAATACAGAGTGAATGATCTATGCCTATGCACGTACCTGTCAAAACCTCCCGCTGCCTCCTATTCTGAATTATAAAAAAAAAAAAAAAAAAAAAAAAAAAAAAAAAAAAAAAGTAGTAAGAAGGTATTTCCTTCCTTGGTAAATACAATTTTCTCTGCTTTGTCTGGCTTTATCTTTTATCTCAGACTCAGAGGTTGTATCTGATTTTACCTAGCATTGGTTATTGACAAAACACATTGCACTGATTTATCACTGTAATTTTAAAATTGTATTTGGCTTTTAAAAGAGGCTGTAGCTATATTCAGACTCAAGACCTACTCAATACACACACCTTTGGCTACATGAGCATAAATATTAATATTTGATATCTCTTTAGCTGCAGGATAGCTTTCTAGTCAAGTTCGTATGACAGTCAGGAAGCCTTTGTTCACAGAGAATATGCAGAAGCAAATGAGGAAACCAGTCACGTCTGCAATAACAAGGGCTTGCCAACGACGTGCATGATTTCCCTTTCCATTATACCTTAAACATGTTGAGCTGTTTACTGTTTTGATTTAGATATATCAAAAAAGACTCTAGCAAGGAATACTTCAAAAAAAGTAAGGTTTTTTTGTTGATGTTTTTCCTTGATTTGGATTCTTTTTGTGCTTCCTTTTTTAGTCTCCTGCTTTGTTTATTTCAATAATTACCTAGAGTTTGAGATGAACCACTTATAAAACCGTAACTATGATTCAGTAACTATTAAAATACTGTTAAGTATTCCACTGTAGATCACGAACTGCCAACTTCACTTAACCTATTTACTCAGCTACTTGTTTTCCAACAGAAGAATATTTATTCAGTGAATACCTGAATGACAACAAACAGGAAGTAAAAGGCAGGGAAACACTGACATTGCTTCAATGAAACAGTCAGCTCTCTAACCCAGATGTCAGTTCTCAGCAATCAAAAGCATCCTGCAGCCTTTAGGTCCCTCTGCTGTTTACCTGAACACATCTGCCTCTAAGATGCGGCTTTACCAGGGCATTTAAGTCAAACCCCTTTCAAATAAGATAAATTACGTACAATATCCAACGTCTGAGTGCTAATATAGCCACGAGATCATGGTACTGATGTTCATTTTTAAAAGCTACTCACTATCAGGGAGACCCTAATTAAGTTCCCAAATTAGTATTCCCAAAATGCACGTGAGCAATGACTGGTTTTCTAAACTGGAGTGCAGGAGTCAGTCTTCAAGAGACAGAGAGCAGTAAGTAAGGCAAAACACAGGAGGGCCTCTCAGCTTGTCTGGTTTTTCCAGCTGTATCAGTTCTAATTAAAAGATTGTTTTTCCCTGAAAATCTTATCTCATGTATGTCTTGTGACAATCACTTACAGTAATGCAGATGATAATTATTCCGGTCTGTGAATGGGACTCAAATGTCAACTTGACAAACACAAAAGTTACAGAAAGAAGAGACGCAGAAATACTTTTCTGCTACCAGAAAGAATAACTCCGGCCCTCATGGAAAGCATTTTTCTTTTTTCAGCAACTCCAGCATTATCTCTTTTGTCATCACCTCTTCCCTCTGCCTCCTCAGCCACCCAAAGGATCACAGACGGTGCAAAAATGGGATACGAGAAAAAGCTCAGCTGTTGATTGTATATTACAAGATCCTTTTGATTAATTGGTCTGAAAGCCATGTTAGCTATAAAGCTGTTTATTTCCCAGCTTAAAATCGTTATAAAAAATTTCTGACACATTTTGAAAAAGCCCACTGATGCTGAACTGCACAATGACTGCCAAATCCATTCATTATCTATTAGGAGAAAGAAACACTCTAAAAATTCAGTTCCAATCAAAAAGTGGTATGGAAGTGCAAAAGAAATACACATTCCACTTTTGACACTGTGAAAACGTATCTATTCCCATGGCTTTCTGGGTCAGCATGAATATGTTCAAACTGCCTCTGCTAGTCTGAAAGCAGAAAAATAACAGTGCGGGCAGGAGAAAAAAGAAACAATCTGCACCAGCACTGTAAACACTCACACAGACGCTAACGCTAACAGAACTCAAGGACAGCAAGCAATTTCACATCACAGGCAACTTCTGCATTACTTAAAAGACCTGGATTCATTATGGACATGGTATATGTGCCTACAATACCTTAACAGTTGACTGATTTAAATCTTGCTTTTCAGATTCTGGATTTTTACTTAACTCAGTTCATTTTCTCACAAAGAATGTATATGAAGATGATGTCCTCTAATCCTAACAATGTCCCAGCATGAATACATACCCTGCTAATAAAGCTGTAAGTGAAAATGTCAGAATTACTCATTCCACAGTGAAGTTATTAGGTTTGAAGCAAAGAGTTAACAATGGCTGAACAGATGGTTTTAAATTGGGAAGATCTGCAGAGTGCAGGGAGGAAGTTCTACAAAGGACAAACAGGCAGAAAATAATTCTTCACTGAAAATGAGATGTAATGCATCTTGGCATATTTTAATATTCTCTGAGAAAAGAGAGAAAACTGGGAAGCAGTTATGAATGAATGAGCCCAACAGTGGACAATTACTTGAGTTTAGAAGAGAATAATAATGATAATAAAAATATTATATGTGGACTTCTAAGATATTGCAGCAATGAACTTGCTGAGGACAAGGAAGGTAACAAACCATTTCCTACAGTTTTGAGATATAAATGTTTCACTTGTGTCTAACAAATCCAAGGAATTCAGACAGGAAAAAATAGAGTGATCGAGGGGAAAAGTGTTGTATAGAAACAAACTGAGAGCTATGGATGTCCACTGTGGTGAAGTATAACAGTCCATCAAGCAGTTAGCACAAAGTTAACAACTTACTGCAGGCTACTGTGTATGAAGTTAATTTACCATGGTTCCTATCGCTACGGCTAAAACCAGGACTGCAAGAACCATTTGGGGGTAAATCCATCTGGGGTTCAAGTAAAAATGAACCAATCCTTATCAACGGGTAGCTTGATAACTTAATCATTTGATAAAAGTGCAGTGGGTACTTGACATATTGCATGAGACAGGCTAAATAAAACATACTGGTAAAGAAATAAATGTGCTTGCTCTGTGCTGTGCAAGACTTACCTTTTTTAGAATATTATCGTGCTGACAAACTCCCTTCATTCGGGTGCTAAGAGGACTGAACACATACCAGATCCAACCCCATCATATACAAGGCAGCAGCACCATTTAAGTCCTTCTAGTTTAATGTTGTATTAAACGTAACAGCTGAAGAATTGTTAAACAAGCACAGTTTGGTGCTACTGTAGTGATTCACAGTCATCCAAACAGAAACGCAAAAGCTGTTTCACCGAGAGTTTTATATTCAAATATCTAATCCAAGTTGTTTACACTCAGTTAATTTTGTTTCCTAACTGACCATACAATACTGGCAGTGACAAGGTGATGCGACAGCCAAAACATACCACTCTCTCCATCTACTAATGGGGTCCACAACTCAGTGCGGTTAATCTGTGGAGTGCTGGAACACTGTTGAAAGGCAACAATAGTTGCAAGACCCCTGGGATGTTCCTCTATGAAGTGATTTATTCCAGCGGGATACTGTGCTGATCCATCATTTCCCACCTAGAGGTAAAATACCTGGAGAATTTTGATGAAAAGAATGATTCAAGTCATGGCCAGCTATTAAAAGCCTCATCAAGCACTTGCAAATCTATTTACAAAGAGATCGGATCCCAGAAACTGGTCTAGGATAGTTAATTTAACAATTATAGGGCTACATGGACAAATACATATTTGAACATTAACAGCTACAAACAAACAGTACTTCTGAAAAGTAGATCTAATGACTATTTTATTCATAAATCAAACAATACTGCCACTGGACATTACTCTGCAGCAGTGGAATTTGCAAATTTGAAAAACTGTCACCACATGAGTATTGAAACCATCAGTTCTTACAGTACAAGATCTGACATGTATAAACGGCAAAATTCTGCAACTACCATCAGCCGGCTCCTGGCCCCTGTACTGCACAACCAACGCTGTTAAGTTTAATGTGCCTGCTTTTCAAGCTAAGATGTCACCTGAGCATACATTTCTGTGCTGCAGGGCGCAGCTGCACTTGTTCCATCATCCAGCCTTGTTTTTTGAACCATGGTTGCCCTGTCTGGCACAAACGGTTCATGGAGTTTAATCCAGGCTGCTTCCAGAACCCGAGTCAGACTATTTATAGATAAGAAAAATATTCAGCTGATTTTTATCATTGCTACGGTGTCATATGTTGCAGCTTACATATCTCCTTAGCAGGTAAAACACTGTCTTGGCTGTTCTGCTAAAGAAGTCCAGTACATTTTGCAAGTGCTACCATGTTGGTACATACATTCACATACTGGATAATACCATTCAGTATCTAAAATAACATCAGCACAGTACAGGCACTGGTGCAAAACTAAAAAAAAAAAAAAACCAAAAACCTGATAATTTCTCAGTTATTTGAAAGCTTTTTGAAACAGATCAAAGAACAAAGAAACTATTGCAGACTTAAAGATTTCACTAAACTTAAAAATTATTTTCACTTTGCTTTCAAGTGTGAAACCATTAAGATGACCTGTGTAAGTACTCTTGCTTCTGTAAAGCAATATTATTAAGCAGAATCTTATGACAGGAATCTCTGGAGTCCCGGATCCACCTGTTCAATTGAATCGCTCCTCAAAACTCATTTAATGTACATGTCATCTTAAATTAGCTGAATCACAAATCTTAGAGGAAAAGTTTTATGTGAGAGACATTCCAATATGCCTAGGTCTAAATGATTATCTGACTTTGCATCAGTAATCAGGCATCTGTATTCCTGAAGAGCCACCTAATCAGTTCCTAATACAATTCTGTCACAGAAAAAGAAGAATGAAAACAGACAATTTCATTTTTTAAAAAGTTTCATTAAAAGAGCATTAAGGCTGTGCCTTAACGGTATAATTCTGGAAATACGTAGTTGAAAAGCGAATGTGCGTCATGCAGCATCTTTCTCTACAGCAATACTGTAACACTACAATTCCACTGCCAGGACAGCAAAATTAGAGCTATACGACTACATCTAGTATACTATGTAGAGATGCAAGTCTATTAGGTGAGTAAGTTAGCAGAATTTCAGAACCCTGTATTCTAACTGAATAAAACAAGTGAAAATTTGTTAGTACTGAAACCAAGCCAGTCTTTCATTTAACTTAAGGACTATGGATAAACTTCTCTGTGCAATGCTTGATATGAACTACTTCTAGACTGCAAGCAAAGAATTCATGATAGCATTTTGACCACAGACAAAATACTACCATCATATTATTAATAACTTTGAAGCACTTCATGTTTTATTGAAACCATTTACTGTTTCAAGTTTGTGCGTATGAGCAAATTGTAAGTACACGTGAGCACGTCCCATTTAGCACCACATCCTGCATCCTATGCAGCAAAGCTGGTGGTAATCCTGAGCACTATAATACAGAATGGGCAAAGAAATCCCAAAGTTTCAAGAAGCTAACATTAGGCATTTGTCTTTAAAAAGTACATTTCAGTGAGCCACTGCTTGCTTTCTTCATTCCGTTTTCTTCTTTTTAATTTATTGAGATTTTTTCTAAGGTCTACAGACAGTTCAAAGCTGAATCAATTTACAGCCTGCTTGAAGAGTCCATTACTTAACATCAGTGATGACGGTATCGACATAAAAAGTTTTTCCCTTCTAGTGCCTCATACTCAATATCTGCTTTTACAAGCAAATCAACCCACTGCAGTTAATCTAACTTGAAGACCATTGCAATGAAATATCCTTAAAAGCTAATACAGCCATAAGAGCAAATATAACTGGAAAATTTCGTGTCCAAATGACTTCAAAACCACTGCAGTAATAAGGATATGAATATGTTAATGGTTGAGGGTAGGAATAAAAGAGATGACATCTGAAGGTCTCCTCCTGTTTTATTTCCAATGACCACAGAAAATGCATGCTATAATATCTGACAATATCATAAGCTGTAAAAGCCAAAGGTGGAAAAGCTGAACTGACCTCCAAGGAAAGCCTTGGGCACCTTTAGCAAGGCAAAGATCTAACCAGCCATTCTCCCTATTATGTAATACAGAAGTCAAGCAGAAGCATTTCCTCCTCATGAAAAGTGGTCGCTAATGTTCCCACATCACCGAGATAAAAAGCTGCTGATGCTGCATCTCCCACTTTTAACATTGGTACCTTTGCGTCTTTCAACATTTAGCATGACCTCTTGGTCTTACAGTTTGATTATCTGTAAGCTCTTTGGAAATGTAACTCACTGGAGAAGTGTTAAGGATTACTAAGATAGGCACTGCCTGACCTCTTCTGGCTATCACGAAGGCCAATTGCCACAGGGGAAATTCTCTTCTTAACTCAGGTAGACTTACAAGCATAATTTTCATTTACATCAGTACGAATTGTGCATTTTAAATATATTAAAATATCCAACACTGTGTCCTTCAGAAGGAATGAAAAAACCCTGCATATATTATTCAAAATTACCTAGATAAAAAGTGACTGTATTATAGTAAGGTAAAGTTTTAAACTGAGACAAAACAAATGATATTTTAAATTGCAGAGCCATCATCTCTTTAAAATGCGATCTCACTTATGGAATTATTACATGTTAAATGACACATTTCTCTTAATGAACTGCCACTCTCTGTTCACATTAATCTTTTTCTTTGCATATCAATATTTTTGTTCTGACTTATGATGAATTCTTTCTTCTTTAATCCACACTGTCTTCCACTTATCCTTTACTTTCCACATAGCTGATTATTTCCTGTGTAAAATAAATCTGCATAACTATTTACACATTAATGAAATTAAAATAATTTCAAAATCTGGCATAATTTCCTCACTATATTATATCAAAACCTTAATCAGGCCAAAAAAGCAAAGATGGAGAGCACTAAGGGATCATCCGAGATTAATATATTTGAAATCTTTACTATGACTATACTTGTCGTTTTTCCCCTAAGTGCCGTATCAGAAACAAGCAAAGGAGCTTCAGAACAATGAAGTTTTTTAAAGAAAGTTCAACATAAATACAGAGGCTTGTAGGCACAGTAGTCCAAAGGCTAAGGCTATAAAAGAAGAAAGATGTGTAGGAAAATAAAATGTTCTCAAATAAAACTGATAGGAGAACATGGTCAGGTGACTGAATAAGGCTGTTTTTCAACTAAATAAAAAAAACCTTTTCATTAGAGCCCAGATTTTAAATACATTTACAGATTCGTTGGGAGGGATGGATCTCTCTCATACAGACAGCAGGTCGCAGTTCTCCATGGTTTTTGCACAATTAGCATGTAACAGCTAGTTGACAATAAGGGGGAACACAAGACAACAAAAGATATCATGATTGTGGTAATGATGAAGGATCACAGTCAGCAGTGAGCTAGCTGCAGTACAGATGACATCTAAATCCCATGTTGTTCTTCAGTACAAAACACTGAAACAGATTTTTCATCACAGCTGTTTTAATGGTTCCATAACCAACTTCCTTTATTGCCCTTAATGGATAATTAAGATGCTTTCTTCCTATTTAAAGGCTTGATGTAACTCTAACTTGTAACAATGGGAAATTGGATTGAACCCTAAGTAATCTGAGATGTGATTAACAGGGGACACACCAGCAATCTCTACCTCTTTAATGGTTAAAAAAAATTTTCTTATCAGCCAATACACACTGCTTCTTAGTGTGAATGGCTTAAGTTATAGCACCTACTTTAGTAACACCTGAAAAGGTTGGTACACTTAAAAGAATTTTGATTCCAGCTGTTAAAAAGCAATCAGTGAAGACCAACACAGCAAAAAATTCAGGGTGTGGCTCTACTTTGTATTTACTATTAGCAGAGAGAAGTTAAAGTCTTAGTTGAACAAAATGGAACACCACAGTCTTTGTGAAGTACCATCTCCAGATAGTAAAACTGTGTTGAATCTATTCTGTCCCCAAAGGATACCAAATCCAATTTCTGTTCAATTCTCACTATGGCATTTTTTTTTATTTAGATTTACCTGATACCTCAAAAAAACTGGCTGCTCATGGCTTGGATGGGTGTACACTTTGCTGGATAAAAAACTGGCTGGATAGTCAGGCCCAAAGAGTGGTGGAGTACCTGATACCTCAAAAAAACTGGCTGCTCATGGCTTGGATGGGTGTACACTTTGCTGGATAAAAAACTGGCTGGATAGGCAGGCCCAAAGAGTGTTGGAGAATGGAGTTCAATCCAACTGGCAACTGGTCAACAGCGGTGTTTCCCCAGGGCTCAGTATTGGGGCCTGTCATCTTCAACATCTTTATCAATTATCTGGATGAGATAATCCAGTGCACCCTCAGTAAATTCACAGATGACACCAAGCTGCGTAGGACTGGTGATTTGCTTGAAGGTCCGGAGGCTCTACAGAGGGATCTGGACAGGCTGGTTCGAAAGCCAAGGTCAATAGTATGAGGTTCAACAAGGCCTAGTGCTGGGTCCTGCACTTGGGCCACAACAACCCCCTGCAACACTACAGGCTTGGGGAAGAGTGGCTGGAAAGCTGCACAGCAGAAAAGGACCGGTGGAGGGGTCGACTGCCCCAGGAATATTAGCCAGCAGTGTGCCCATGTGGCCAAGAAGGCCAACAGCATCCTGGTTTGTATCAGAAATAGTGTGGCCAGCAGGAGTAGGGATGCGATTGTCCCCCTGTACTCAGCACTGGCTCTGGTGAGGCTGCACGTTGAATATTGTGTCCAGTTTTGGGCCCCTCACTCCAAGAAGAATCTTGAGGTGCTGGAGCATGTCCAGAGAAGGACAACAAAGCTGGTGAAGAGTCTAGAGCACAAGTCTTATGAGGGGTGGCTGAGAAAACTGAGTTATTTAGTCTGGAGAAAAGGAGGCTGAAGAGAGACCTTATCGCTCTCTACAAATACCTGAAAAGAGGTTGTAGCGAGGTGGGGGATCGATCTCTTCTCCCAAGTAACAAATGATAGGCCTCAAGTTGTGCCAGTGATGGTTTAGGCTTGAGGTTATGCCAGGTCAAATGCACACAGTCTGCTCTGCTGCTCCAGACCTCCAGCCCAGCTGCCACCATGAACATCATTATCGGCTTCTGCTCTCAACAGAAAACACTGTATTTACAGTTCATTACAGAAATAGCTGTGTTTTATAAAAGACCTGCAAGCTAACTCAAGTTTGAGCAGTTGACATTTCACTTTCCAGGTTCCCACTTTCCTTTTTCCAACTCACAACATTGTCACTGAAGTCATCTTCATTTCTTGATATTTAATACAAATAGAGACCTCAAGATACCCATTACTGACCTTCCTGGTGGGCACAGGAACAAATTCTTCTAACAGCAACTTCCCACAGGAATATGGGAAAGAAATGCCCTTTTCTTTCTCTGCTCCATTCATACAGGGTTTTAAGAGGGTCCACAGACCCTGCATTTGGGGTAAGCCGGTTCCCTTCATCTGCAGCAGCCTCTGATAACAAAAACCCAGACAGCTTCCACCATTCCCACAGCCCTGACAAGACCTGCTGTGGAGGCAGCAGGAGCCTGCTGTGGGTCAGCTGCCTGAGAAGTGACCCAAACTCCTCCTACAGCTCATCCAGAGTGCCATGGCCTGCTGTTCCTCAAGCTCGCTTGAAGCCAGGAAGATCAGAAGGAACCAGCCTACATAACTAGAGACACTCTCGCAGGAGTTCTGCAAACAATTTCATCAAGCACCACTGATAATATAAAATAGCAGCTCTTCAGGCACTGTGACAAGTCCTTATACCAGCATCTTCAAGAACTGATACTCTGCGGAGCACTTACACAGAAAAACATAGCGGTTATACATGCAAGCAATCTTTTATGCTATCCAAACTTTCATATGAATCTTGTATGGTACATTATAAATAAATTCCTTACGGGATTCTTACTGTGAAAAAAGAATTCAAGTTGTCAACATAGCTTTAATCATTTTAACAGTAAACTATACAGTAATAGTCTTGTCCCTCATGACTTATCCCCAACATGCTCCCCACAGTAAAATCTATATGGAAATCCATGGAAACATCCTCTTTAATACTCAGCTGCACTTTTAAACTGCAACTCCATTGAGCATAATTCTCTTTATTACAAACCTCAAGCGTCTTTGCTCCTGATATCTTTTATTAATCATTCTGTGTGTCTAGAAGGATGCGTGGTTCAATCACATTTACTTGATTCTTTCTTTTACTACATCACAGGGCTTTACATTAACAAAACTCTGAAAGCTTCAGGCAGGACTATCACTGTAATGCGGACCTCCTGCAGCTCCTTGCTCATTGAAGGAGATCCCCAAAGACAACAAAAAGCTGGCAGGAAAAGCTTTGGGGACAGTGTTATTTGGAAGAGTAAATCAAAGACATTTCCATGAAGATTCTCATGCTGTTTTTCTCTACAAAGCCCACCTCCTCAGATGAGAAACAGCAACTCTCTGACTACAGGAATAAGTACTAAAGCATTAAACCACTACATTTCTGATGTTGTTTTTCACACACCCTGCAACACTAGAATTGATTATGTTGTTAACACATTTTGAAGACTGTCATGGTTAGAGCCCATGCAGCTGGCAACAAAGCACCAGGCAGCTGCTTGCTCACTCCTACCCGAGGAGAAAATACAACAAAAAAGCTCAATGGTTGAGACAAAAAACAGGGAGGGCACACTCACCAATTACACAGGCGAAAGACTGTCTCAACTTGTGGAAACAAAACTAATTTTATTTAAACTAAACCACCACCAATTCACCCACTGAACCAGAGTGGCATAGTAATAAATCCAACCAGATCTTAAATAAATACACCTTTCCCCTACCCAGCAGTGCAGAGGGTCAGGGAATGGGCGTTGTGGTCAGTACCAGTCCATTCCATGTCGTTTATGCTGATCCTTCCTTCTCAGGGGGAAAAATCCTCACAATCTTCCCCTGTGGCAACATGGCATCCCTCCCGTGGGAAACAGTCCTCCCCGAACTTGTCCAGCTAGCATAGATCCTTCTGTGGGCTGCAGTACTCCCAAGGACAAACCACTCCAGTGCAGCCTTCCCTCAGAGTCACAGGTTCCTTCGGCATCAGTCCCCTGCTCCAGCACGGGGACCTCCATGGGCTGCAGAGGGAACTCTTTTGCACCGTTGAGCGCGAGCTGTAAGGGCTCAGCCTGCTATCGTACCATGGGCCAAAGGGGAATGGCTATGCTGGTGCATCTCCTCCCCTCCTTTCTCACTGACCTGGGCATCTGCATGGTTGTCTTTACCATGCTCCACTCCTCTCCAAAACCAAAAGTGCTCCCTAAACAAAAAGAAAGCCCAATAGGTTTTCCCCTCTTACACTGGTGTCCTGGTTTGAGCTAAAACTTCCTTGTTTTGGGTAATGGACAAATAGAATTATTCCATGGAGGACAATAATTCCGCATTTAATTGGTTAAGAGAGTCAGGTGAACGTAGTATTACGTCGGGAGCCTTTAAAAGCAGCAGGTCGGGGGAGTGTCTTTCTCTTGGGCTTCCAGACAGCTGCATGAAGGTGGCACTGCTGCGGAGCTGTCAGTAAGAGACCAGGCTGAGACCAGGCCGAGACCTGCAGGCCTGCACCTCCAGATCGCTGAGGATCACAGACTGTGAACTATTATTGCCGTGAGTCCCGTCTGAAAATCGGGTGAGATATCCGAACTCCCAGCCGTTTTGTGAAGGGAGCTTTCCTGCAGTTTCTTCGCTGTGCGGGGTTTCTTCCCCTCCGTCTCGCCGCGAGGACTGAACACAGCTGCAGAGTCTTCACTCCCACCTCGCTGCTGGGTGCCTGCCCAGAGCACTGACCTTGAACAAGACTGTTAAGAACCGTGGTTATCTAAGTCCTCTCTTCTTTGTTTTTTTCCTTTCTCGGTTTGTGCATATATATATAGTAGTGTATAGTTGTGTGGCTTTATTGTTTATTAAAAGTTGGTTTCAGTTTTCCCAAACGCAGACCGAGGTGTGAATTTCTTCTTTCCCCTTAAACTCCTTCTGTCTCTAGCAAGACAGACGGAATCGTTAAGGAACTCGAGGAGTTGTTATAGTTATTATTACCTCGGTCCCTTGACCCTTAACAACTGGTTATCACAGAGGTGCTGATTGGCTCAGCCTTGGCTAGACGTGGGTCTGACTTGGAGCTGGGGAAGCTTCCTGAAGGTTCTTACAGAAGCCACACCAGTAGTATCCTCCCTCGTTACCAAAACCCTGCCAGGCACAAACCTAGCACAAAGATTTTTTTAAAGGACCAAAACTAACACAGATTTGGGCAGGAAATGGGGGAAATTTCTATTCAAGTCCAAAATAAAATGAATAAAATAAAATAAGCAATCAGCAAGTTTTCCTATCCTTGCAAATTATATTCAAGCTCACAATATCTTCTAGATCTGCTTTTTCATAATTTGAAATCATATTTTGTACTTCTTTCTCGCAAGTGCCTGCATAGTCATATACTGTGTCTTGGGGCCACAGCATGGAGAAAAAGTCAAAAAGAGGATGGTATCCCAATTAAAAGACATGACTACATATAAAGTCCTTGCACTTAACTGCACAATCCAAAACAGAGACCAAACAGATCTTGAAACTTCTCTATCCACCCACTTTGTGCAGTTCACTTCTATTATGGCTCTTGCAGAAAAGAGAAATGGGAAAGGCAGCTGCAGGGAAGTCTCATAAACAAGCAATACCCTGAAACACAATCCCTAGCAGCTGGTTGATCAGCTCATAGATAAAGCAGGACTAGGGCTCTACTAGTAATTTGGTCATTGTCTCTCACAGCCTCAGAAGTGCTACCACTTCCTCACATAATAGCCAAGTTTAAATGTTTTGTTCTCTCCACCCATGCTCGGAGGATTTTCTCAGTGCATCAAAAGATAACGTCAATGTGCCTACCCTCAAAAGCTGTGGAAACTTTTTATCCAAAAATTTCTAATAACAAGAATAAGTATGTTTTTTTCAATCCAGAAAGCACAAAATTATACTGACTAAATAAACGATATGTAAAAGCAACCATTCTATGACCAGATTAAAGATTCAAACTATGTTGTCCCTAGAAGAGTCACATTATTAGGTTGTGCAGAGAGGACAGTCACAAGCACAAAATCTAAGTCAAGTCAGACACGTAGACCATGCAGCTGGATGACTGCAAGCTCTTTGTCAATAAAATTCAGTGCTGGGCAAGGTGACGATCGCAACTACAACTATCACTAGATCCATATCTGGTGTTAGGTGTTATCTGGATCTCTGGAAGGAGTGTGAAACAGTGCGGAGGCCCATGCAGGTTGATGGACTTTGTCCAATTAACAGGACCAATAAGCTTGTCTACAGTCGGGCCCACACGCATGCCGACACCAATAAGGTAATGTGAAAAACTGGGTATAAGTATTGCCCCAATATCAACCCTAAATTGAGACAGCAGAAGACTCGGAACCATGTCAACGGATGGATTGACAAATTCACTCCCTCTCTCCACCCACCCACGGGGGACGTCCTGGGGGTAAGATTCTCTACCTCAGCCTACACTGAGTGATACTATTCTCCCCAGGTGTATTTTGTGTGGTTAGAAATGCGATTTTCGTTATTTCTATTGCACTGTTTGTCCATTAACAAGTAACCAGGCTACAACAGACAGGTTGTAAGCTTCTTCGGTATTGGACCTATGCTGTCTTTCTGGTAAATAAGCTATAGCTAAACCTATGGTTCGTTTATCAACGGCAATACCTAAAGAACTTGCAAATGTTGCACTGTAAATAAACCATCATTATTCATTACTCCAATTTTGATTGTAAGCTTCTTCGGTATTGGACCTATGCTGTCTTTCTGGTAAATAAGCTATAGCTAAACCTATGGTTCGTTTATCAACGGCAATACCTAAAGAACTTGCAAATGTTGCACTGTAAATAAACCATCATTATTCATTACCCCAATTTTGATTGTCTGCCATATTCGGTGTTGGCCTTATAAGACTGGTTTTATTCCTTCCTTTTCGTAACAGGTTGTTAGTGGATGTTTCCGAACAGAGAATAACAAACAAGGCACAAGAAGTGTAAACCCCTTCTGGAAAGTCCCACACAGAAGGCAAGGATCCATCTCCTACCTGATTGTTATCAGCTACTTAAAGACTCCCTGGTGGAGTTTATTAAGTATGATAATCTGGATATAAACATAACTGATTAGCCAATCTTGATTTATATCAGCATACACAACAGATAAATGCCAATCACCAAAAAACAAAACAACAAGAGCATGGTATATACTGAGTCACAGAATGACACAAGAACTCACCTAGCCCAAGCTGTCAGAGTGCTCAAGGCTTTGTCCAGTCAGTGAAGCAAACGGAGATTTCACGACCCCTTTGGGCTGCTCCAATGCTGAATTACTCTCATTGTAAACATTCGCATCCTTACACCCAGTTCTGTTTCAACTTAGGACCATTATCGCTCATTCTCCCACTGTGCACCTCAGTAAAGAGCACCTTCCTGCTATGCACCACCATCGTCTTGGTAACCCTCTCTTAGGTACTGGCAGACTGCAGAGCTAGTCATCCATTATAGAATGTAATCCCATGGATCAAACGTAATTTACCTTGATTAAAACTGGCAAACACTTTCTTCACATGTACAGAAATGACTTCTAAGCAGACTCACTACATCATTTTAACAGGGATATTGGTTCATCAACCTGCAGTACCCCAAGACCTTCCTTCTTGCCCTTCCTGAAAATGGGTACAACACTAACCTTTCTCCAGTTATATGGAACCTTCCCCAATCTATACAGTCTTTCAAAGATGATAGAAAGCAGCCTGACTACGACATCAGGCATCTTTCCCAGTAACCTCAGGAGGCCTCCTGCCTGGACGCATGAACTTGCGTGGGTCAAGATTTCTGAGAAGATCCCTGACTGAATTTTCTTCCGCTCACTCCTTTCCTCTCTGAACCACATCTCTGAGGCCTGTGAGTTCTTATTCATGAAGACCAAGACCATGAAGTAACAGAGCATCTCAGTCTTATCAGAGTCTGCTGTGATTAAATCACCTGCCCCACTTAGCACTGGACTTACATTTTTCATAACTTATTATTTTCTCCCTCACACTCCTCCAGCATCTTACCTTTGCCTCCTCAACACCTTATTGTTGCCAGCCTCCTTCACCTCAACACATTTTCCTCCCAGACATCTTAATCTCTATACAGAGCTCCTGTTGCTACCATCTGAACCCTGCTAACACCTCAGACCCTTAGCCTATGAGGACTCAGAAGCACCCTCACACAGACGCAAAGATAATATGCCTGGCAGAGCTTGTCTGCTCCTCTGGTATTAATCATCTATATTTGTTTCTATAGCCTTTGAATCTTGAAGACATAAGTACCAAACGGACATATTGAAAATCAGGGATCACTGAAATGACATATGGCACCAGTTATAACATGTTAAATATGAACACAAATCACATATTTGCTTAGCTAACTGTTTTGATTGAATTACTAATCACCCGATTGCAACTAACTCTTGACAAACAGATATTCCTATGTTAGATGTTTGAGTTCATGCTCCTATCCATTGCTGTACAGCCATGTGACACTGTTCATAGTTAAGATAAATGCATTTATTCTAGAAACATACCTTGCTTTTAAAACTGCTGAATGACTTTTCTATAAAAAGGATCAGAGATTTTCTTTTAATTCAACTCACATCCAAAGAGCAAACCAGTGCAACTGTATGTAGTGCAGAGAAAAGTTAAAAGGAAGAAACTACTAACCAAAGGCTAAAGAACAGCTACGCAGCCCAGCCTGTGTGGTACCTAGCATTAAGCACAAGGTTCTATTCACTTAAGTTTGTAATCACTTATGGCGTTACTCATTGAAAGTTTGTAATACTTTATTTCTCTTGAAGACAGACATATGTGTGTGGGAGAAATAAACAAACCCATAGACAGTTAGCTAAATTCACACCACAGAATCAAAAATAATTCTTGCACTTTATAGGGAGAATTCCTAATATACTTTAATTTCCTGAGGAATTTTAATTAGACCGAAAAAAAGAATGCAGGAACAGAGTTCAAGGACTATTTTTCCTTGCAACAATTATTCCAGATGTAGTCTCCCATATTATATCTTCTCAAGAAAGCCATTTTTTATAGCTCATCCATTTTTAATTTGATAAAGCCTCTCTGTTCTGTTCTCCCTTTTCTTTTGACTGCTGAGTCTTCTCACAAATGTGCATTTCCTAGCATCTATGAAAAGAAAAGCAAACCAGCGTTCATCTGAACAAAGGCACTCCCACACAGCGGAGTATCTATGTCTGGGAGCCCTGCTGTAGAAAAACACATGCCCACAGTTATTCAAAGATTCCACTTCAGCTGCAGTGCAATGCACTGGCAGGCATGAATAGCCTTTCTTTTACCTTGTTTATTCAAGAACTATGACCTGCTACAGCCTGCTTTTAAGTATTTGATATCCTACACTGAGAAGATTAAATAAGACCCATGCCAAATGAAAAACTTTGGCCGTGCTGTTGATTTTTTTTAAACTTATAAAACCATAATCTGAAGGTCTTGTCCTCAGAGACTATAAGGCCTTTGCTCTAGGATTTCATATTTATTGTGCTACCAAAGTCAATACTATCTCTGACAGAAACTGATTTCTTGATAGGTTTTCTCCTGCCTTGAGTGCATTTGAAAGCAGAACACCCATCTCTCTAATTTCCATACCGCTCCTCATGTAATTAATCAAATACACAATCTAAACAGACTTCCTTTCCAAGTGCATTATTACAAATTAGTCATTCATGGGAGAAAAACAGAAACAGGACTGCATTTTACATCTTGTTTAAGGAGAGTCCTTTGTACTGGAAAGGTGGAAGATGGGCTATAATAATACAGCATTTATATAAGTACGCACAGGGGTGCACACGCAGAGCTCATGGGTGTGCTCTCATTTCTCATGCCTCCAGTGAAAGGGGTCATGACCCTTCAGGCTTTAACCTCATTGCTTCTGATTTTTCATCTTGGCTCTCAAAAGAGAAATTTAACCCAATTTTACAAGGTCATGAGCAATGAAAGAAAATCTAGCTTTACACATGGGTGTGCTCTCATTTCTCATGCCTCCAGTGAAAGGGGTCATGACCCTTCAGGCTTTAACCTCATTGCTTCTGATTTTTCATCTTGGCTCTCAAAAGAGAAATTTAACCCAATTTTACAAGGTCATGAGCAATGAAAGAAAATCTAGCTTTACAAATCTCTCAGTGTCTAAGAATAGGTTATGCAGATGTTTCTGTTAGGCCAGGACAAACTTACAAGACAAAAGAAATCTTCTCCACAATATTGTACATTCATATGCCTACTACTGGATATTTCTTTTTAGTTGTACATATACATTTCTAGTCTCTCATTCAAAATAATACACCATAGTCAACCTTAAATTCCTGACAATGCAAAGCTGAGAAAATCCTGCCTGTGATGTCATCACTGGAATATTTAGCCCAGTGCAACGACGACGCAAATAATTTCATCAGAAGCGGTGATTGCATTTCCTACT
>NW_010426233.1:0-3489 GCF_000710305.1 Buceros rhinoceros silvestris | reverse complement strand
CTCTTTCCTCTGCTCTGTGGCAACATCAGGCAATACAACCAGAGAGAGATCAATCTATGTCTGAGCTGGACAATTCATTGATTGGTTCACACCTGCAGCAAGGCATTTAACAGTGCTGGTGAAAGGTGGGGTTATCTGTTTTCTCAAAAACACAGCTGAAAAGTTTGCAGCTTCCCTCTCACCAGCCATAGAGCTTTAGCAACATACACCCTTACTCCCCACCCTCAAATTTCCACACCATACGAAACATTTTACATACAAAAAAAGTTTGTAAGATCATCTTACAGAGTTTTCAGGATCCACCAAAGCTAGAGCTCCATCATCACAATCTCTTTAAGGCCTTATAAAACGGGGATACTTGGAAGGCAGGTAAGTGTTTTATACATTAAAGTGATTCAACAAAATATCTCAAACAGCACTGCACCTTCAACAGAGGAGTAGCTCATATTTCACTACAGCAACGCTTAATGATTCACCTATTTCATGTACTTAAGAGATGAAATCTCACAGTAAAATGCAATGTAGGAATGCTTTTTTTAAGCTTATCTTTAAAAGATGTCTGTCATCTTCCAAATTTTGAAAAACAGCAATAGAAAATGGTATGTAAAACCAGATGATAATTATTTCTAATACTATTTCTCTAATTATCTTACAAGCCAAAGGCCAATCAAGTTCTTGTGGACTGCGTCCACCTGAAGTCCTGTTCAGTTCTCCAGCACAGCAAATACACACTGAGCTGTTAATTGCAGTAACGCTAATTAAAAGACAAACAGACATGACTACATTAACAGTGAAATTGCCAATTAGCACATAAGGGTCCCTTATTACCGCTGCCGCATGAAATGCAAAGCCCAGTGTGGATAGCAGTCATAAAAATAAAAGTCATTTTAAAAAAGTCAATACATCACATTTTCAGCTTATTTTAGAAGCTCTGCTAGAATCAGTAGCTGAGAAACTGACCTACAGGAAAGCAAGGAATTCCTATGACATTTTGTAAAAACCACTGAAGAAAAACATTGCCATTTTCCACATTTGCATTCACAATGGTTTTCAGAGGAAAGAGTACTTGTCCCAGGGTAGCCACTAGAAAGTGGCTACAAGGGGAAAAAAAAATTTAAAAAGGCAAAAAGGCTAACATTTCAGTGGACAACTTCCACTGACTTTATACTCCACATAAGGCTTCCCCATAAGGGACCAACGGATACTGAAAGCAGTCCAGGTAATCCCAGTGTCCTTTACTCTTTAGAAGGAATATTTATTCTTGTGTTATTCAGTCTCTTTCATGGACCATTTAATTAAATTTAATCCAGATCTCCACAACTCTAGAGCTGCTTCCATAAAATCATTGTGCTCTTCATATAGTTTGTATTTCCTCAGGTCTCTTTCTAATTGTTTTTATTTTATTTTATTTTTAAAGGTTTTGAATTCTAATTCAGAGGTCTCATAGTAAAAAAAAAAAAAAATTAAATACTTTCAGCATTATCTTCCCTGTGAGAACTGGAGTATACATTTGTTTTTCACTTGCTCCCTTTTAATCAAGCATTTTGTTGACCATAATCAATTTCTTCGCTCAGGAGAAAAATGTGCAATTATCTACAATGAAGAAGGTGTGTCTAAGGAATAGGGTGGGGGGAAGAGAAATCAATGGAACCATCTGTCTAACATTCCTACAACATTATAAGAGACTTGTAATTAACTGCTTGCCTACCAAAGTCTGCCAGCTTTAACTCCCCCGTGTCACTGATCAGAAGATTCTGTGGTTTCAGGTCCCTGTGCAAAATGTAACGCTGGTGGATGTAAGACAGTCCTCGCAGCAACTGAAATAAAAATAACTGAAAAAGAGGGGGACAAAAAATGACCTCTGTTAATATTTTGCATATAACCACAGGTGATTTCTTTACAATATGCAGGGTGCTTGCATATTGTGGTAACGTGTCAGAATTCCTCCCAATCTGTCAGAATTCCCACCCAAATTTAACACACTGAAATTTCCATCTAAAAAATATGTACTTTGCAAGGACTAACCCCAGCCTCCAAGCCCTACTACATCATAGATTCAATTTGCCTGCTTTAAAAGGAATAAGAGCAAAACCATGTGCAGAAGGCTCAGTTTCTACCAAATTATAATTATATTCCATTTACCCATATGGCCTTAGAGATTAGGTGGTAGCCTGAAGACAGATGTGTATCTTCGCTAATTATAGGAAACAACAGTACGGGCTGGATAGGGATGGGTAGATAAAGCTGGGGGATGGGCCACTGGAGCTAAAACAAAGAAATTAATAGTGTAACAATAATGCCATGTACTCAAGGAAATCTGCAAGTTTTCTCCTTCTAAGTTTTTTTTTTATGTATTTTTAATGTATTTATGTATTTTTCATTAGTAAATAGTAATTCTCACTGAACCTAAAGATGACTTTTGAAACCTACTTAAAATAGTCTGTGAGGTAAATTTAGACAGGAACCTAACTCACCCCCGTGTTTCTTTTAACCCTTCACTGGACTCTACAAATGCTTTCCCTAGAGCTAAGCATTGATATTGTGTATTTTTGTAATTTACTATTACGAACAAGAAGCTGGGTGATGGAGAGCTTTTGTCCTTCCCTTTTCACCTCCTCTCCCATCATTCTCCCGCATTCTTATTGGCACCTGATGTGAAAGGCTGTGTTACCTTCACGGACTTTGTCAATACAAAGGGTGAACAATCATTTCCCAGGAGTTTTCTCTGCGGTTTTGATAAAGCTCTCATAATAGACAGACCCTTCCTTTGCCTGAAATATTTTAAGAAATACTGCAGTTTCCAAATGCGAACACAACAAGCCTTTGCAGAGCCAAACATGGGCGATTCAAGAGTAGACATGGACCTCATGCCTCAAAGAACAGTGGCCAGTGAAATGCTCTCTCTCAGAATATGTGGAAACCACACCAAGGATTTGGGAAAAGTCAACCCCGGCACACGAGAATTTCTAATTAACTTGCAACACAAGAATCCTATTTAGAGACTGCTGAAGTGAGGAAACTTTATAAAAAGGGTTACAAAATCTGATTATAGAAGAGAATAAAGGCTGACATGAGTGTCCCGGTTTGGGCTAGACTTCCTTGTTTTGAGTTCTGGTCCAATATAATTATTCCCTGCATGTACTTTAACCCCACATTTAATTGGTTAAAAGAAGGTCAGGTGCACTATTAAATGAGAAAAAACAGAAATGTCAAGTTACTGAAGTTGAAATTAATTTAATTGCATTTCATTTCTTCTCTGAGTACAGACAACAACACACTGTACGTTTAGCTATTTAGCCGGGGCACAAAGAGCCATATCAATCACCATCTTGCCAGGGTTAGGTCTAACAATGTACTGAAGAAACCTAAGAGCAAAATACAGAAACAAAGAATAGTAGGGAAGTCACAAGCAACACAAACACTCCTTTTCAAATTGTGGTTAAAATGGAACTCATGGCTGTCCTGGGTTAGCCAAAACGTCCCTTGTTT
>NW_010426232.1:52560-52975 GCF_000710305.1 Buceros rhinoceros silvestris | reverse complement strand
CGGGGATGCGTCTCACCAGGTCACACAGACTTGTGGGTGTTCAGGTTCCTCAGGTGGTCGTGAACCTGATCTTCTCTTACAGTGGGAGGGATTTTTCTCCTCCAGTCCCTGTCTTGCAGTCCATCCACTTGAGAGATGTGGGAAGAGAGGTTCTCAGTGAAGACTGAGGCAAAAATGTTGTTGAGTACCTCACCCTTCGCCTCATCCGTTGTTACCAGTTTGCCAGTCTGGGGCAGGGCAGACCAGTTAACTCTTCAGTCCTGCATGGACCATGTGTCTAAAGCACAGCAGGAAACAGCTCTAGAGAAGGGCTCCGAGCACCCAAGGTCTTGCAGCAGGATCAGACCATGTGCCAAGTCCTGGGCTGATGCTCTGGCCAGGAGGAACTGCTGCCTGTGGTGAGATTATTTCTTTT
>NW_010426232.1:11352-52468 GCF_000710305.1 Buceros rhinoceros silvestris | reverse complement strand
AGATTTTTTTTTTTTTTTTTTTTTTTTCCAAAACAGGAATTCAGAAGATGCCTTTCAATGTTTCTCTGGCAAACAAGCAGCGAAAGGTCTCCTGGGATGCTTCAAGGATGGAGAAGCAGATTGATGTTTGTTCTGGCCCTGGAACCAGGCTCCGAGGATCCCTGGCTGTGGCTGTCTCTGTCCCCGTCCTGCTCTGAGGGCTGTTCTTTCCCCGTCCCTCCGCAGCCGGGGACACACGCCTGAAGGGCAGAACGGTGTCGTCCCCCGCTTCTGGAAGTTCAGCAGCTGATCCCACCTTCTCCATTTTTTTTGCAATAAACCCCAATTGATTTTAAAATAATTAGTTTTCAGGGCCTGATTCTGCACCAGACACAGAAAAGAATCAGATTTGAGAATCCCCGTCCCTGCACGTGATGAGAGACCCCGCGTTCCTCGCGGCACAGCGTGGGGACTCTCCGAAGGCTGTGAATGCCACCGAGTCATGGACTAACAACCCCTTCGACAACGGCACCTGCTCTGCACCCGCATCGTGGGGGTCTCCTGACCACGAGGCAGAGCTGGGGTTTAGTTCAGAGAGACCCGTTTGCAGAGCTGTGGCTCTTCTGGCCTTTTTGAAGGTGAGAGAAGAGAAAAATTTACATAGTAAAAATTCCCGGCAAAGTTGGAGCCGCAGTTTCTGTGTAATTTACACACCTCAGACAAGTGCATGTGCTGTAAACTCATATCCCAAGGTAAAAAAAACGCAAAAAATTCAGACTTCGGCTTTGCCCAACATTTCATTGGACAGATTCTTCACTATTTTTTATTTAATCTAGACAGGATACGTAAGTTCTGAATATTTTTTCTTAGTTCTTGTGCAATGAAAGAGTATTTTCAAAGTCTCTACTTCGTAAAACCATAGATAGATGTCTGCAATCGAAATTAAAATTGTGAATGGAAACGTGGTAGGGATCAATATCTCCAGCAATGTGGGAACATCTGGTGTGGTCTCCAGTTTATTATTTAGCAAATAGGCAGGTGGGCTCCAGCCCAGCAAGGAATTTAACCACATCAACAGTCTTCCTGGACTCCTCTGGAATTATTTACACATTTAAGCTAAGCCCAAGCCCAGGCACTCCGCTGAAGTCGACCTTCCAGGCGCCTCACGCTCTCATCTCTGCGTGGGAAGTGGGACATCACTTAGATACTGCACGTTTCTGCAAGAATTTGCATGTTTAGTACTGGGGTGCAGGTCCACTGGCTCCTCGGTGAGCTTCACGCAGGAACCATGGGCTGACCGCTCTCCTCCGATGGGCCAAGGGAGCAGGCTGGGACTCGCCTGGTGCAGGCTGGGTGACTGGGATCCTGCACCTGGCATTGTCCTCTGATATCTCTGGAGGCCAGGCTTTAACCACCAGTGGGTGTCCTCCACGGGTCATCAGCCCTGACCGTGGGGGCTTATCGTCCAAACCCTCTGCTAGGATCGTGTGGCCTCAGCTGTGCACACTGGCAGTGTGGTCCCGTCCCTTCCGCGCTGTCTGGCAAAGAAGGACCTGGGGGTGTTGGTCAACAGCCAACTGAACGTGAGCCAGCAGTGTGCCCAGGTGGCCAAGAAGGCCAACAGCATCCTGGCTTGTACCAGCACCGGGGGGGCCAGCAGGAGGGGGGGAGTGAGTGGGAGGAGGGAGGTGATTGTCCCCCTGTACTCGGCACTGGTGAGGCCACGCCTTGAGTGCTGTGTCCAGTTTTGGGCCCCTCACTTCAAGAAGGACGTTGAGGTGCTGGAGCGGGTTCAGAGAAGGGCAATGAAGCTGGTGAAGGGTCTACAGCACAAGTCCTGTGAGGAGCGGCTGAGGTTGTTTAGTCTGGGGAAGAGGAGGCTGAGGGGGGACCTCATCACTCTCTACAACTACCTGAAAGGAGGTTGTGGTGAGATGGGGGTCGGTCTCTTCTCCCAAGTGACAAGTGACAGGATGAGAGGAAATGGCCTCAAGTTGTGCCAAGGGAGGTTTAGGCTGATTATTAGAAAAATTTCTTCACCAAAAGGGTTATCAAGACCTGGAACAGGCTGCCCAGGGCAGTGGTGGAGTCCCCATCCCTGGAGGGATTTAAAGGATGTGCAGATGTGGAGCTGAGGGACCTGGCTTAGCGGCGACCTGGCAGTGCTGGGTTAATGGTTGGACTCGATGATCTTGAAGGTCTCTTCCAATCAAAATAGTTCTATGGTTCTGTGATTCCCTCCTGGGGGACCACCAGCCGCCCCCTACCCATCCAAGCCCCCAGGCAGCAGGGAACCCTGTGGGAGCTCTCCATGCCCAGGAAGAGGAGGAGGAGGAGGACAGCCTTGCCTTCGGTGGTCACGTTGGAATCACAGCTCCGTCTGGGAGCAGATCTGCAGCAGGCTGATGGAAATAGTTTGTGACAAGAGAATCGAGTGCACAGAAATAATTTCTGTGCTGTAAACACCTCCCTCATGTGGGGTCACAGAATGGCTAAACACTGAAATATTTAACTTAATGCAAGTGGCAGCCGCTGCCGGAGCACTTGTCCCCGAGGAACTGCTGACATTTGCAGCGAAGCCACTACGAAACCCAGACAAAATAAGGCCTGGAGCAAACCTAGTATCAAGGAAAACACTGCTACAGAGTGAATTGTACGTATTTATAAAACTCAAGCGATGCCCAAAACCTTTAGGCCCCGTGTGGTAACCGCGTCCTAACGGAAATACTCAACACCTTTAGCCAACGAGTCTTCCCCTTTGGACACTAGCGGGTCAGCGGAGCTGGACCGTGGCCTCGGCACAGAGATGCCGGTAACTCATCTTGAGAGCAAGTGAAATCATGCGCACGCGTCTGTGGATGAGCGAGCTGGCTGGCTTCCCTCGGTGTCTACGTAGAGCCCTGCCCGGCCGGCAGACATCACGCTCCACCGCCTCGTGCGCTTGGCAGCAGCAGAGGACTCTTCCGAGTGGAAGTGGCCTTACACAAATGCCAAAGGCTCGGTGCGGACACTCTCTTGGCCTCGTCCTGCATCAGCTCTTGGTGAGGGAAGAGCCCCCAGTGTGGCTGGTGCCTCGGGTCCTCCTCCAGATGAGTCCCTGAGGTTGTCCAGTGGTGTCACCAACGCTACCTCCGCATGCGTATTCAGGTGTTTTGGACCCAGGGTATGAGGAGATGTTACATATGAGGGAAAACACGTCACAGTCTCTGCTCCTAATATAAAAGGTTATTCAGATAACCAGGAGGTTGGGTGTAAGACGACAGCTTTTGCTGTAGTTCTTTTCCTGCGTTCTTTAAAAACTCACCATCACCTGTTCCAGAAGATTTTATTTAGCTGTCTGAGTCAGCTACCCTTCGCTAAATTTCCCCGGCTGTGACGAAAAGCTGGGGTACAGCTATCCTTCCTCCAGACGTGAGCTACGTGGATGTGCAAGCACATGGCAGGAGGTTAGACCAGCGACCTCCCGAGGTTCCTTCCAGCCTGAATTATACCATACCCCCGTGTTTTTATAGATAAAAATGGGAGGACTTTGGTAGGTCCAACTCACTGAGGTTGTCTTGGATGTGCTGGAGATGCACAGGTCAGCCGGCAAGGACCAAGCAAGTCTGTTTGCACAGGTCACGGCAGCCTCACCCCGTGCACGTGTGTGTGAGTGCACGTATCTGTGTGGTCCCAAAAGGCACTGGCCACCTCCAGACCTCCCACGTCTGGTCATGCGTGGGTGAATAGTCGTGTTTGGGACGGAAGGAAATGCGCTCAAGCGAGGAACTACCCTGCTTCCTCCTTGCTCCAGGCGCAGGCACGGGAGGGGATGTGGACATGGTAGAAAGTTAAACAACGTCCCCGTGCTACCAAGCAACTTGGTTAGCAAGTTCCCCATCCAACACAGAGGTCACTGCGGCCATCTTAAATCCAGGGCTGTCAGGTATACCCTGGTGCAGCAGCTCTGTTGTCCAGGTCCCACATGTGCAGCACCCCACCTTGGGCTGGGCCCTGTGCAAACACCAGCAGCCACCAGCCTGTCTCAGCAAACCAGGATGTTTAGAGAAGACCAATGGTGCAAAACAGGGAGCAGAGGAGGCAAATCAGTTTGTCAAATGTCATACAGATCAGCGCAAGAGCTGGAACCGAGATGTCAACCACCAGGTCCTGGAGCCACTTATGTCCCCAGAATAAGAGAGGAGCTGGACCAGTAGGAATTAAGAAATCTGGTGATTTGGAGGCATGGACAGAGGAACATCTTCAGTTTAAAGGTCACGCTTCGGCCCCAGGACCTATAACTGATTTTTCTTGAACTCTGCAAACTAATTTAAGCAGAGAATAGACGGGACATGTCTTTCTGCTTCCTGAATTGGGCTGTGCGGGAGAGATAAAGCTTGCAGGCATGAAGCAATAACATTTATGAGATCAATGGAGAAAAATGCAAAAACACCCCAACCCAACCCCAAAACCCCTCCCTCCTCCCAAAACCCAAATAATGGAATTTCAGGCACATAAGCCCTTTACCAGGGCTAAGAAAAGGCAAAAACTTTCAGTGCAGGTTGAGAACAAATTGCTCTAAATTTACATCATATTAATCTCTGAAATTACCTGAAAGGAATTATGGTTAGTCCTTGTGAGACAGAGGCAGGATGCTCATTAATGATGAGATCACGAACCCTGTGGAACAGAAAGTCCAAGTGAAGGAAGTAATTTGTCAGTTCGCTTCATTTTGTCTGCTTGACAGGAGACATTGCCACTGTTTCGTCCCCAAGTCCACAGGCGGCTGGGGAAGATGGGGTGTCCCGCGGTGACTGGGACTTGGGCAGGACCTTGCCAGGGACCCCAGCGTTTGGGGCACCCCGCTGGAGCCAGGGCAGAAGGGGGGACTCAGCTCTTGGGGCCACCCTTACCCCAACAGCTGCTCACGGGCCATCAGCAGAGCCATAGAAACAGGTACAAAATTTTCTTGTTAATACTCCCTGGACCCGAGTTCCTGTCCCAGCCTGCCGGGGACGAGAGCCTTCCTACCCAGGGGAAGGGCGCAAGAGGGACCCTGTACATTACACATTGGCTTCCCAGCAATAACATACCTCCAGCTGCTGCTTCCTGCAGTCTTCAGAGTCACACGTGACGCTCTGAAAAGCTTCAGTAAATCCATTTTGGATCGTAACAGCATTTATTTCCTTCAGTGAGGAGCAGCAGACAGCGCTCCTCTCCATTAGCGCTCCTTTTGTGACTGTCACAGAACACGACTTGTGCAGCAGCGGGGTGTACGTCTTGTGAGACGGGAGCGCAGCTGGAATTGTGCGGGGTCTGCACCCAGCTTGTTCACCGTCTGTTTAGAGCTGAAAGCACTCCAGCAGCAGCTGCAGCCCAACAGCAGCCACATCATTCGTATCACCTTGAAGCACTCTCGGAAATACTTGTACTTCAGGCTGGCAGAGATAAATGACTTGCTGGAAGATACCATTTGTGTATCATTGATGTTGCGGAGACTAGAGATTTCTCCAAAGCTTTATTATTGTTGCAGTGATGCCTGACGTGATCTTGGCAGCACAGCAAGACGCTTTTTACCGTCTCGAAAAGAAATGCAGAGTAGCTGTTTTGCTGCAAGATAGCATCTTTGTGGAGTTGTTTTAAGGGCGGTGTGCAGGCAGGGCTGTTAGATGACAGGTCTCAACACACACACAAAGGATTCTGCCTTTGGAAGGTGACTACTACAGGTCAGGATCTGCTTATGACCGTTCTTATTAAAATAGCTGACTGCGAAAAAGATGAGAAAGAACAAGCCGCAGTGACGACTTGGACCTGCACACAGTCCTACATGCTGGTAGAGTCCCAAGCGTGTGATGGTTTGCTGCGTTACGTGGGTCTCCATAAACGCAGCTCTGCTTCCAGATACAACACTTGCGGGATTCGATTCCAGAACAATAATGCTGATTCTGTATTTTCACTTAAAGTCTTTCCAGCCTTGTTAACAGACATCCCCCCACTCCTCCAATCTGCCGCAGAGCACCCATTCTGTCTGACACAGAGCTAAAAAGAATCCAGCCTGCTCTCATCCCACTCCCTTGCTCCCAACCCTAGTATCTATTCCCCGAAAAGTCCTCCCTGCCCCTCCCCACCGTTAACTGCGTCCCAGCGGCTCAAAACACCCTCATCTGTCTAGACGATGAGCAAAAGGGTGGGAAACCTTGTTTGAATTCCTTTGAAGGTTACTAAAATTTACAGAAGTCAACAGGATGATGACGTACAGGGTGAATGATGCCACCCAAAGCGGAGGGAAAATGCTGCAGTTCTTCCTCACGCAGGATGTGCAGTGCCACCACTGGGCCTTTTGCTTCAGCAAGAGCTTGTCGAACTGACCTCTAAAAAAAACCACGCGGGATGTAAATGGGATTTATGACATAACAAATAATATTTAATATATAGCATCGAATGCATACACATCAATACCAGTGCTGTAACAACAAAACAGAACTCGTAAAATTAGCAGCAGGTTTTTTTGCAAGTACAAAAATACACATTTTTTTCAGGACATATATAATAGCAAAATTTATCAGGATATATTATACAAACTCAAAGCATTTAGATAATGCATTACTTTTAATATATTATACGATGTTTTAGATGCTGCATAATAAAATTACATGTGTTCTGCTTGCAATAATACATAATGCCATTTACAGCAGCGTTAAGGAACTATTCACAACTTAAACGCGAACGGAACAGCAACGAAGCACGATAAACGAAACACACAGAGCTGCAAGGTGTTAGCTAACGGGCTTCAGCATGTCTCTTGACGTATTTTTGAGCTTATTTTTTTCTTTCTTTTGCGGTGTGAAAGAAATAACTACACCTATAGAACACACCTTAGAAACACACAGAAAACACCACACTTACTCCTCGGAGGACAGTGAAGGTAACACCTATCGGCTTCAGAACAGTAGTATAATACCACGGTCATGGAATCTAGGCTGACTTTGCACACTACATCAAAACCACGACGGACTGCGACTCACATCTACAAGGCTCAACGCACGAGTGGCTGAGGGCAGAGGCCCAGCAGGCACCCCGCTGCCCCGGCAAGCTCCGAGAACAGGGCGCTGCTCACAGTCACCTCCTGGGACCCTTCCAGATTTCCTGGAGATCTCTGTTCGCTTGCTTTTTAGCAATTTTTATCATTCTTACAATGTTCTTGCAAAGCTTTACGTGGGAACGTTACCCAAACAGTTTCCTAAAAAAAGAAAGCCTGTGAACGTGGGGACTGCTCAATTAAATTTGAACAGCCCGGGTATTAAACTTAAAATGAACACACATCAACACCAGAGGCATTTTCTTTATGGTGTTTATTTTAAGCGTTAAGGTTCCTCTGCAAAAAAGCTTTGGTCAAGTCTCTTCAAACTTTGGATTGCTGTAACGCTCTTCTAGACCTCCTCTTCGATCTTGGGTCGTGAAGTCTTCCTCTCTCCGTGCCTTTCAGAGGTAATGGCTGAATGTCAGGCTTAATCAAATAGCCATCAACTCCGTCCGCAGGTTTCAGGGGCACCAGCCTGCTGTTAGGCTCCAAGCCCCCCTCGGCCAAAGCGTTGGTAGGTTGTGGAGATGGTGGCACCTTGGTGGGTGTAACCAAATAGTCATCAGTCGCTTCACTGGCAATGTCTTCGTGTTTCTTTAGCGACTGAAAAGTGCTATCAAAAGGGGAGGAGGTTTCAGTTGGGGTAAAAACAGATTGGTCTGAAAACTGCGAGAAAGCACTGTCCAGAGAGCTCATTGATGACACAGATGGAGATGTCCCGGGAGAAGACAGGCTAGAAGAGCTAAATCCTGAGCAAATATTTAATGCCTCTGGTGCTGGAGGCAGGAGGCAATGGGACAAGTCCTTCTTTTCAATGTTTTGGTTTGTGTTGTCACTTTTACCAACGTTAATCCCTATAATCAAGCTCTGATTGATGAGTTTTTGCCCTTCCATCTGCAATGACCGAAGCTGACGGAGATAGTCTTCATCTTCGTGAGACAGGACAACATCACAGCTGGCTTTGCGCGTTGCCTTCTCACGACCATCCCCAGTGCGGGCGAAGCTGGGGGCAAGGAGGCCAATTGCGGGCTCTGAGGAGCGCCTGTGTCTCCTCAAGGTTTTGAGAGCACCTGAGGTAGCGGCTGAAGAGAAGCCCAGTGCGCTGGAGCGGAGCGACTGATTCTCTGAGTTTTCTTGCGAGGAAAACTTACGGTGTACCTCAACAGAAATTGTCAACGGTTTCGATTTGGTTTTACTTTGGATTTCATCCACCTCCGTCTGCTCTGAATCGCCGTCGCTCAGGGTGAAGACAGACTCCCTGCTCCGGTTATCCTGATCTCGGTTCTTAACCCAGTCGCTAGAAGAAGAGTCGGCTTCGTCGTTCGCCTCGTTTTCCAGGCTGTCGTAGGAAGAGTCGTTCAGATGGAGAGAAGCAGCATCTGCAAGGACAAATCAAGAGTTAGCACATCAGTGACTGAAACACCCTGCTGGCAAGCAGTTCCAGTTCTGGGTTTGTTTGGGCTTTTTTTTAAGTATTTACTTCCATTTTGCCCTTCAAGCAGAAATGCCAATAATTTTAGAAAAAATTACTGTCTAATTTTGAAATAGAAAACTTTGAAATAGAAAACCTGAAACGAGTGCCAAGTTGCAGTTCAGTCAAGAAACAGGATGATGGCACAAATAAGGGTCAGGGGGTTTTATACTGGGCTGGGTTTTTTTAGTGGGTATCTTTAGGAGTAGGTAATCCAGCTGTAAGCAATAATTTACATACAGTGTATTGATTCATTCTTCTATTGAGTTTTTCTTTTCATTATCAAATAGTGAAAGTAACATTTAAGTTTTCTTTCCTTCTGCTAGACAAATAAAGAATAATTTTATTCTTCACGAAGGCATAATTTTATGACCTTCCAGAAAATACAGTATTTTTAAGAGCAACACTATGAAGAAAGAACTAGTCCCAGTGTCAAGAGCCACCCCGTTTCCACCGGGCGGCGCCCACCTGGGCCCTACTCTGTACGCGGGGTAATTGCGATTACGTTAAATCTCTTTTGCTCTGGGCTACGCTAAGCTGACTTATCTCACATTTGCAGCAGGCGGAGGTCACGCCTGGGCAGTCTCCATGCCTCAGTGCACGCCTAGAAACTCCTTCAGCTGCCAGAACGTATCACGGGTCTGAGCTCTCAGGCCCAGCACGGCGGAACCATGTGCTTCCACTCTTGGGGAGGGGGAGGCCAAATTTCACTGGATTTCACCACATCTCACTGGAGGCAGAGCATGGGGAGTCTGGGACAGCCACGCTGAGCCAGCGTGGCACGCCAGAGCAGGTGATGTTACCACTCTTAGCATAGGTCAGCCGTGCCAAAATTCATTTTACCGAAATGTGACTTTAGAAATATTTTGAGGAGAGAGACAAAACTCCAGTCAAAACCGATATCATCACCGAGTCGGAGAGAAAAAGAGCATTACTGATACTCCGAATGCTCTGCCAACTAGTCTGTCGGACACTTTCAGCCACCAGTTCCATGATTTTTCTGTGCTAGTAGCAAAATCTGGATGTTCCATTGAAACTCTGGAGCTCTCTGTCTTTTGATAATGAGGAATAGACGTTTTCAACCCTAATACAATGGTGTGACAGCTGTATTATAACCCTCATTGATCCCTGGCTTCCTGATATTCCGGGCCAACATAGGCTGGGGCAAAAATTCCTAGACTTGAGAGAAAACCTTCTCCAGATTTTTTTCTTTCTTTTTCTTTGTTTCCCCTCCCTCCTTTTTTGGACATAGTGGCTCAGATGACTGGAGTAGGAGCAAAGGATTCTCTGGAAGATCGTTTTGTGATACGGTCCAGATCTATGCCAAGCCGAATAGATGATTATCACCAACACTTTGGGCAAAGGAAGGAGAACAGGAGTATCTGAGAACACCACATGAAGAGGAAACGACAACAGCAGTATCTGAGAACACCACATGAAGAGGAAACGACACTCTTCCACAGAATATACATGATCTTTTGCCTGGCTCAGCTTAGCTGTCGAAGAGGATCAAAACACCCCCTGCATTACCTGAGCTGTTCTCTCTCTTGCATGTCATCAGTATTTCTCCAAAGAGGGAGTTAATTTCCTCTCCAAAAATCCTGCAGCAGTTCTCTGTGAGGAACTGTACCAGACTAGAAATCTGCAACAAAGCAACGGGAGAGAGGGGTCATATCTTCCATCATTCCACTGAGGGCAAGGCCACCACAGACAGGTGAGGAACAGCAGCAAACTGCTCCTCCATCATGTGCCCCTCACATCCAGCAGCTCCTCTCCCAGCCTCCTGGGCCCGAGGGAACCAGCCAGGCCCAGCTAAGCTGTGGCAGCATACATCCTTGTACACATCTGTTCCGTTTCTCCGCTGTCCTGTTCCGCGGCCACCACAAGCAGAGATCTTTCTGATGAGAGAAGCGTTTGCAAATACACTGGGTATCGCTTCTGATCTCCCTCCCCTTCCTGAGGCAGATTATGAGGATGGATGGATGGATGAACGTTTCGGGAGCCCTGATAAGAGGACAAGTCCTGGTCTGAAGAGGTACTGACTGTTTGTAACCAACAGCCGGGTTACAGAGGATGAAGAGAGGATTGGTTTTTTACTACATCGCAGCGTCTCTTACCTTTTTTGTAAATTCACTTTCTATGTCAGGAGTGGAGGCAGCTGGAGGCCAGAGCAGGCTGGGTGCGATGCAGACAGCCAGATTAAATGCATTCATGTGGTTCTCTTCAGACCGCATCTCTATTCCGTGCAGCACTCCGAAGATGTAACGTAAGAGAACGACGTTAGCTCTGGGGAGCTGCTCTATTAACCTGGAAACACATACACATGTAACTCTTCAAATTAGCCACTGGACAAAATAGAACCGTTTTCCATAACTGTCTATGGCAACGCTTACGTTGCCATGAATACAGATGTATGTAAGTACACGTGAGGTGAGCTAGTGACCACAGGTGTTTCCCAAGACATAAACTCTGCCCACTCTCTGTTTTGCATCACCTGCAAGGGTGGAGGCTTCCCGTGTCACTACGCTCCAGTATTTCATTCACAATTGCGTCTTGGCTTCAAAACGGTCACTAAAATTTGAGATGATTGAAGGAGAATATATGAGGAACTGATTTATGATTTCACCCAGACTCCCGACGTTCCCTGTGGATGATTTTAGATATCGTATTGGGCAGGAGCCAAGGTTTTGGACAGTGTATTTACAAACACTATAAATATTTTTATTTCAAGAAAGGACATTTCATTTATTTACTGGTATCCACAAAAGGCAGGAAACCAAAAGAGAGTCAGAAAATTGTCCCATACGGGCAATTGTTTAAGTATAGATGTAAGTTTGAATGTTCTGTCATATACAAAGATACTTATAGCACCTATTTTTAAAAAAATATGTAATTGTAAGTTTTAAGGTGAATATTTGGGATTCTGCATTTTTTAAGGAATTTTTTAGAAAAAGAATACAGAGCATATAATTAACTCTACCTTTGGATGCTTTTAATCTTCTCTTCATTATTTCCTAGATCCATCACAGAGACCCACTTATCACAGAGCTGGGATGACAAAATGCTGCCTGGGATGTTGCGAAGAAAATCCTTATCAAGAGAAAAGAAGAGAAGAGCAAAACCCATGAACAGCTGTACTGGAGCACGGGAGGGAGTAGCAACAAGACATGCAGATCAGAGGATGTCTCAGTGGGACAGCACTAGCTGACAAGCATCTCGTTCCACACAGCAACCGAAACCAGCGGCAAATCACCTGAGATTAGGAAGTACTTTGGATTATGCTTGAAGTGAATATTTTCCTGCCCTTTCCTCACCTTTTTCTGTCTAAACAGAGATATTTGGGTGCTTTGAACACCAGCACTTTGCATGGGGCAGCTGTCCTGCCCTCGACACACATCCTAAATCCACCCCGTGTAAGTCTTACCCATGAAAACCTCCCACATGGCAGCAGGAGGAATGGCTTTCTGCAGTAAAAATATTCCACTGAAGCGCTGCTCGCTCGAGAACGGAGATCACTTTTTAAAGCAAGAACTACACATAAACACACGCACTGTACTAACATGTGGAAAGAAATATGCTGATCCTACTGAAGGTTTGGGATGCCTTTTGCTTTTTTAATGTACAAGTCTGTAAGAAAAGATAATGCACGGGAAAATTAATCCAAATATTCGGGGCCACACTACACATTTGCTAGGGTCTGTAGTGTCGGGTACTACCGACGAGTAATGACACAGGACTGCACACCTGCCCTTCTAGGATTTCATTGACTTTAGGCAGAGATAAAGAGAGGAACAGGACCAGATTGTTCCTGAGACCTCAGGAAGGTTGGCAGCAAAACAAGCTGCCTGACCTCATTCCCCATCGCAGTTCAGGGGTAACCTCCTTTGGAGATCCCCACAACATTAATGGTCCAGTCTACTCCTCTTAATCCAGCCTAACAAGTTCTCTTTGGGCCTGTCCCTGCAAATAAGTCCTACTCGTTTGTGTCTGGCATCTGCGCTGCTCTCACCCAAAAAGGGGGAAGGAACATTTTCCACATACCTTAAACAAAGAGGCTGTTACAAATATGGATTCGCAGGCTAAGTCCACTTCAGCGCCGGAATCGAGCTTCTCCTTGAGCTCTTTGCAGGTTTTTGCACTTCCAGAGCGTCTGAAAATACCCTCAGTGGAAGGGCCCTCTTGGTAAAGGAGGGAAAGCATGTCCTAAACAAAATTAAAAGGCAGAGGAGCTTTCTCAGAAATATATTTTATTGTCCAGTGCCATTAAGATGTAGTTGCGTGACTTTTGCCACAGGTGAAACTCTCTGACTCCTAAAAAAGCTCACAACTCAAACACAAGCCAAGGCTCATCCTTCAAGCCGCACCAAACTGCTCGGGAAAGCTGTGGGCTGAGTTTGGAGAACATCCCCTCAGAAACATTGTGCTGCCGCTGCTGAGCACTAACCCCCCCCCGCCGATCTTCCAGGGCCTGCGCAAGGGTTAGCCAAGTCACAAACACTGTGGGATGGGAAAAGGAGAGCGATCTCCCAGGTGCAAAGCTCTGACCTCAGCCAGACGCCGCTTTGCAGGAAGATACGAGACCCTCCCTACTCGTCCGTGTGTTCAATGTTATCGCCGACCAGTGATGAAGACTTCTGTGCAATGCCTGATGTCTGAAAAAAATGAGGTTTTATCTAAGCTGGAAAGCGCTTTGTGTGCTAATATTTCCCTGCGCTTCTGCAGCAGATCAGAGTCAGGCTTTTACCCCCTTTGCTTCTTTGGAGTGGAACTGTATTCTGCAAGCAGCTCAGAGCTGTTAGCGGGACCACCTCCGGGGTAAGGTGCTCCCAGAGAGGGCTAAAACTTGGCTTATGGATGCTCTGAAGCCAGTGAGGCTGCAAAGGAGTAAACAGGTGGGCAGCTCACCACGTGAGACATTTAAAAGGAAAGGGAAACCAAGTAGATGCCTGCCTAGCTTTTAAAATAACACGAGGGTCTGATTTCTTCAGCGAATAAGAGAAGAAAAACAGCAGAAAAGGAAATTTTGAAATCAGAGACCTCTTGTGAGGTAATATGTACATGATACTTTCCAGCTGCTTAATTCTCTGCAGTCTCCTGGGGGTCATCTCTCAAGACATGCCGGTCAACTCTCCCCAGGTCTGCTCCACGCGATGTGGACTTTGTCAGGTTTGTCTCTTCTGAGGGAAATGTGTGCAGACAGTTGCTGGGATTATGTGCATGCACACAGCGGTCTGAGGAGCAGGTTACCAGAAAAGAGCAAGAAAAGGGACACTGGGGGAGAGTCACAGAATCATCTTGTTGGCAGAGACCTTTAAGATCGAGTCCAACCATTCCCTCTGCACTGCCAGAGTCCCTCAACCATGTCCCTCAGCAGCACCTCCACACGGCTGTTAAACCCCTCCAGGGATGGGGTCTCCACCACCTCCCTGGGCAGCCTGTTCCAGTGCTTAATGACCCTCTGCGTAAAGATATTTTTCCTGATATCCAACCTAAATTTCCCCTGACACAACTTAAGGCCATTTCCTCTCCTTCTGGCATTCATAAGATGGGAGAAGAGGCCAACCCCCAGCTCCCTACAACCTCCTTTCAGGTAGCTGTAGAGAGCGATAAGGTCTCCCCTGAGCCTCCTCTTCTCCAGACTAAACAGCTCCAGCTCCCTCAGCTGCTCTTCATAACACTTGTTCTCCAGACCCTTCTCCAGCTTCATTGCCCTTCTCTGAACCTGCTCCAGCACCTCAACGTTCTTCTTGGAGTGAGGGACCCAAAACTGGACACAGCACTCAAGGTGTGGCCTCACCAGTGCCCAGTACAGGGGGACAATCACTTCCCTGCTCCTGCTGGCCACACCAGTGCTGATACAAGCCAGGATGCTGTTGGCCTTCTTGGCCACCTGGGCACACTGCTGGCTCACGTTCAGCCACTGTCAACCAACACCCCCAGGTTCTTCTCTGCTCAGCAGCTTTCCAGCCACTCCTCCCTAAGCTGTAGCGTTGCAGGGGTTGTTGTGGCCCAAGTGCAGGACCTTGAATTTCATACAACTGGCCTCAGCTCATCGATCCAGCCTGTCCAGATCCCTCTGTAGACCCTCCTGATCTTCAGGCAGATCAACCTCCCAACTTGGTGTCATCTGCAAACTTGTGAGGGTGCCCTCGATCCCCTCACCCAGAGCATTGATAAAGATGTTGAAGAGGACAGGCCCCAACACGGAGCCCTGAGGAACACCAGTGATGACCGGCCACCAGCTGGATCTAGCTCCATCCACCACCACTCTCTGGGCCCGGCCAGCCAGCCAGTTTTTGTGTACACGCATCCAGGCCATAGGCATCCAGTTTCTGCAGAAGAATGTTATGAGAAACGGTGTCAAAGGCCTTGCTAAAGTCCTGTCTGTCATCATTAAACCGAGTTACTGAAATAGTAACGGCTAAGCAGGGGGTTTTGGTGTCTGGGCTGTAAGGTAGGTCTTCCTGACATACAGCAGTGCAAGTAAGTCCGATGGAAATTATTGTTTTAACTTTTCTTCTTTAACATTTCTTTCTCGCTCTTGCAGAAGTTGAAAGCCAAGCACTCGTGTAAATGGAGACACTTCGAAGGAGCCGCCTTCATGGCAGCAGGACCCGTGTCAGTGTTTCCCTCAAACAGAAAGAATGAGGGACCAGGTTCTTAGAGAGTCCATCTTTGGGGTCTTATTTAAATATCTAAATGATTAAAATGCACATTTCTCCCTCAAAAGAAAGGAATAAACCCACACCACTAAAAGACCTGGGAAATCCTGGTATGATTCACTATTCAGGCAGCGATAAGGCAGCACATGAAGCACAAGCTTAGGAGACAAATCACCTCGTCCTGTAAACTGATGTAACCCCACCGATTTCATTGGGCTTCTGGCAAGTCATTCCAGTTGAAAGTCAGGCTGTTAGGATGAGGAGGCAAATCCCAAGGTGCTCAGTCCCACTCTGAAAACATTCCAACTGCTGCATTGACAACAGGGCAGTCCTTAGTCCTGACCAAAAATGCCTTAATTATGGATAGCAATGGGCTCTAGGACAACCTTTTCCATGTTCCTGGACTGGTTTTGAGAGCACCCACAGCGCTATCGCTCCCTCAAGACAGGTTGCGCATTTTTGCAGTGGTGCTGTCACATCAGAAGTGAGGACTCAGAGTGCTTGCCTGCCCTGGGGTGCCTTCAAGAAAGGCTCTGATATTATCTGCTTCAGGGCAGGGAGCACTGGTACGCCCGCGTGGGCTGTCTATATGGGACAGCAGATGCCACATTTATGGAGCTGGGGATTTTACAAAGATCTTGGGAGTGGTTTAAAAAGTATGTGTGAACGTGGCATTTATTAAGACAGTGTAAGTGAGGATTAGGGAACCAGCCTTACAGCGTGCACCATAAATAAGAAACAGTGCAGAGCAGCAGAGCGATCACATGCATCTTTCAAGCTGTTTGTTATTAACCGGGCCTGACCGCAGCATACGTTAAAAACCAAAGGTCTTGCTCAGAACCACAGATGAGGTTTCCTTCTGGCTTCTCTGCTTGGGTAATTTCAGCGTCCCGTTTACAAGGTGTCCTCATGTTCTCATTCATTTCCACCACTGTAAAAGCCAGCCCTGAGCCTGGGACTCACCAAGAGTGGTTTGGGCAAGTTGTCATCCTCACAGATGGCTGTTAGCAAGAGGCCAAAGAGCTTCCCAGGAGCAGCAGATGTTGAGGAGAGGGATGTGTTGTCCAAGTGAGTGCCTGGGCCACGCCAAAAAGCCCAATTTATGATAGATCTTTTCCTTTTAAATGACTTTTGGCTTAAGTCTGGGAAAAGAGAAAGGTGTTTATTAGAAGAAATGCATTTCAATCCTCATTCCAGTGTTTGTTTTGCGGGGGTTGCTATGGTTTCAGAGGAAAAAATGTCATGAACTCAACCAACCCCTTGGCATCCAGCTCAGTCTAATCCACCATGCACATACCTGTGCGTGTGTGTGGAGAATATGCTGCCTTACCCATGCGCTTAAGAGGATCACCAGGATCTGCACGGCACGGCTGGACCCCAGCGCCAGCACTTACCGCGAGGTGTGGGACGGCAAACCTCAGACCGCTGGCTTCACACGGAGCTGGGTTGTGCTAAATAACTTCCCACCCACAGCTGCAATACCACAGACCTTCCTTGGAAACAAACAATACATAAATACCACTGCCCTCTCCTCAGCTTGCTGTCTGAGGCATCCTGGTTCCCCTGGCAAGGTGGCAGAGCACCCACTCTCCTCACGAGTAACACCAGAGAATCAATTAACGGGTGAGACATTTTCAGACCAGAAAAAGTCACTGCCTTTGCTCTCTTCTCCACAAAGCAAGCGCATCGTCGGTGTCCTCCCTCCAAGCATTTGCTGACCATGGCCCAGAGACAGCATCCACCCTTTAACCAACACTTGGCAGACGGCATTTCAGCGTACTGCCAACAGGGTGATGGGCTCCTTTTATCTTCGTTTATTTTAATGGATTTCACTAACTGAAGCCCTTATTTGCAGTGTACAGAGAAGGAAATACCGAGACTGGGATACAAAAAGGTTTTTTTTCACATGGCCTTTCTCAACATCAGCCAGTGAAGTCTTACCAGCACGAGCTACTGCTAAGGGTGGGTTGAGGCTATTTTTGATGAAAATGCAAAAGAGAAAATCTTATTCTGATATATTTCTCCTTTTCTAGATGTTTTCAAAGCCAGTCAGCTTTGATTTGGTTGCTCACCTCCTACCCTATGCACCTTTCTACTAGCTGGTTCTTCCACTTCATCAGACATTTTGCTTTCTGCTGTGGAGGGCAAGGTTTGCAGAAGCAAAGATTGTGGGATAATAACAGATTTTTCTCTCCTATACTTTACTACACCATTTTTTTCAGCCCAATGGTGATTTTCCTTATACATCATTCCATTCTAGAAGATCATGCCCCCTTTGGGAATGGGTGGAAGTATTTTCATTGGAGGCTCACAGGATGAAAGTTACAACTTAACTCAAAACGTGAACATATGAATGTGAAAGACTGATGAAAAATTTCTTTCATAAAAAAAAAAATAAGGAGGATATACATTTTAAGCAGTCCAGAGCTTCATGAAATATAAACTTGGCAGCGTCTAAGGCTTTACTTGACACATCATGTTTTGGGAGAGTATTACTAACCTATAACTTTCAAGATGACATTTTTTTTTCCTTCAGATGAGCTGGATATTAGCACATGAACATAGCTGGCTTTACTCAGAGTTCTGTTCACACAACTGCAAATATATTTTGGTGTTTTTTTCTGGCAACTCGGTGGAAGTGAAAATTTAGGAAGAGATGCTATTGGGAGCATTTAGGAAGATTTAGCATTTATGCTATTAAGAAGAGATTCCTTGGAGAACAAGGAACAGCAGAAGTGGAAAAAAAAAAGGGTCTTAAGATGAGGAACATTTCTTAGTCTCTCAGTGTTTACTCCACTCTTAAATGCCATGGCTCAAGCTGCCAGTGTGAGCGAGGCATAATTATGATTAACTGCAGCTCTCTCCTAGGACAGGAAGGAAATCTTAATCAGTGTTTTCCAACACACCAGGGCAGAAACCAGCAAGTGATGAATGGCAAAGAAATGCCACGTCACTTACAAAACAAACACAAGACTAACATTCCTGGAACGACAGGAAAACTCATCCATTGCACACCCCCTTTTCTAAGGGGCTTGAGAAGTGTTAAGGTAAAGGGCAAACGAGAAGGGGAGGATGTACACCTTCTTTCCCTGAACCTGTGCAAAGTTACAACGCTAGGAGAAGCCCAGCCTCCTCTCAGCCGAGACAGAGGCCAGTTATTGCTCTGCTTAAGTACTTCCAGACAAAGACACCAGGGCCTTGCTCAGGTGGGTTATTCTAGCCAGAATCAGAATAAAAGCAATACTTCTTTGGTCGCAGATCTTGCTCAGAGCTCACAGCAGCTCAGATTTACATGCAAAGCATTTCATAGGTAGTGTCCCCGGCACGCAAGTGGCAGCTCCTCTTGAAAACTAAACAGAAACTTCTAAATAAATCCTCAGATCTATTTAACAACACAGCATCCTTTCTGATCAAACTCCTAACTGTCAAAACAGTTTTCAGAAACCTCCTTCCTCTATTGAGACCAGCTTGTGGAAATTTTGCTTTCTCTTCCAACAGACGATTAAATAATAATTTGGATTACAGACCAGCCCCTGACAGCAGTCAGTTCATTCAAGTTAAATTTTAAGCAAATCGGTATTTACAATACATTTTAGACATGTGCTCGTGAGCATTAGTTGACAGCTATGTCTGACTGACAGGTGACCTCTCCTGTCACATGCTGACAGGCTGCAGGACAGGCAACAGAAACACTCCAGTTCTTCCACACAGTAAATTTTTCTGTACCTTTTTAAACTATCCTGCCAGGACACCTGATGCAACTCCATCACCACAGTTGGTGTCCACACAGCTACTTATTTCACATGAGGACCAGCTGTCAGTCAAACCTGTCACCATCTACAGCGTGGTGCGTGCTGGTACAGCTGGGCAGCTACCCCTTGCTGCCTCCAGCAGGGACAGCGTGTCCAGCACAGCGGTATCGGTGCAGGGAAGTGATGGCAGGGAGGATAGCACAGCATGTGTGGCAGTGAAATGTACGGTTACAGCCTCTGCTCCCCGTAAATTTGCCCTCTATGTGGTGGTGTGCCTGGGGGTTACCTAGCAACACGACAAGTTGCATCTTGCTGATCCGAAGATGAGCTCAAAGCCAGATCACATAGCCCTGGCTTGCACACAGGTACCCTTTGCATTTTCCAAAAGCAAAATAGCCGAGGAGTGAAGAAGCGCGCAGCGAACAGCGCTGTACGCAGGACAATCTGGTTTGCAAGCAGCCAGACCTACACATCGCTTTAAAAGGTTTTGGCTGATGGAAGCAGGAAAGGGGAACGGACTAAAAGCCTCCTTCTCCCACTGAGCACAGTCCCTGTACATGACTTGCAGGCTGCCCCAGGCTTCTGCTGCCCCTACGCCAGCCTCCCCTCCCCTCCTGCGGCGCTGACAACACATCTGCATGAGAATTTTACCGGCCTGATTTGCATTTCTATTTTCTCTTGCCAGTCAACGTCAGCTGCCAAGCAGGGCCTGTAAACCTAATTACACCCCTTTGCTAGATTGCCTCATTCTTAAAATATGTCATGAAGTAATACACGATACAAATTACTGGGAAGGGGGGGATAAAGACATGTGGAAAGGAAATTAATTTATATAAAATGCAATCAATTTCCGGAATAATTTGTAATAGACACTGGTAGATCCTCACTATATTAAATTTCTAAAAACATTACGAATGGATTCCATTCCCGTATTGTAGATCTTAGCTATTGGGGACTGCACAGAATAACAGCGTGCAGGCTGGTTTTATTATTATACGGTCATTAATGGTGAAGTAGGGCAGAGCTCCTAACTGAGCCAAGTATGCCAGTGGGTTAAGCACAGAAAAACCCCACACCGTGGGAGGCATTTCAGTGTAATGCCCAAATCTGTTTGCTTTACTCCTGAGCAGTGAGCAGTCAGTGTGTCACTGACAACAGAACGTAGACCAGGGAGCAGGTACGCCTATTTTTGCAGCAACAAAGCCAAAGGCAGAAGAAAATATTGGTGTCTTCATGTTACTCAGAGAACTGAAATAAAGAGTTTGTATTTGCTCACCTCACCTAGGTACTAAAGTACATGCCTAGGCTTTGCCACGTGAGGGTCCCAGTATGGCAAGCGTGTAGCCCAAAGTCCCTTGCAGAGATAAAGGATGCTGCCAAATATTGCATGGGAATTCTGTGCCAAAGTCAAGCCTTGACTCCTGAACCATAAAACCACAGAGCAGAGCAAGGGCTGCAGAGAGGAGCACAGCTAACAGGCTTACAAAAAACTGCAGGGGAGAGATCTTGTCTTTCTTTGGCTGGTTTTAGAACAATCATTTGACAGGCAGCTTGTCAAAACGCACCGTTCAAAGATGACACATATATAACAGCACACTCGAGTCAGGGAGAGCTGCACTGCAAAATCCCCCCTACAGCTGGAAGGCACATCTGCATGCATCTCCGCTTTCCAGCACCCCACCCTCCCCACCCCAGAGCGTTTGCTTTCTACGGCAGAGCCAGGGAGGTCGCTGGGCTGTGGGAGAACGATGCTGGGGCAGCGGGGAACGTACCGTTCAGCTGCTGGCACACAGCCAGGCGGCTTGGCTTCAGCACAAACTGGCACTGCAGCTCCTGGGGCAGCTGCTCCGTCAAGAAGGACCCCTGAAGCTGCCTGGGGCAGGAGCAGTGCTTTGATCCGTGGGGCATAGCATCGCGAATGTGGCTCATTTTAATTCCAAAGGGATATTCATGCCCTGTTCAAAGAGAAATAATTTTAATCTGCGCTGGATTGACTGGAGACTTGCAAAACTCCATCTGTCTTGGAGGTAAAGCAGATTTTGTGTGCTGGCCTGCAGCACCTTCTCTCTCAGTAATCTCAGAATTGATGCTTTTCTGCATATTTACACTGGGATAAACCTTATGCTGGCAGATATGGAATTACCGTATCTGGAGTTCACTGTAGTTAAACACAGAAGTAAAAAAAGACCTATTACAGCTGTATCATGTAAAAGGCCATCAGAAAAACGTCAAGTGACTATTTCTGAATTCAGTGTTCATTCTTTCTACAGCTTTACTTGTGACACTGGTTGCTCATATGGTTCTGGCAAGAAATGAGATTTTTGCTGAGTATGCAAAACCAAAAAATCCGTTGTGAAAGTGATCTTCCCTCCCTCTCCATCCAACAGCCGTCAACTCGGTCAAACGAGACACAATTATGGATCCTGTCAGAGGCTGGAACAGGAAAGAAATCTTAACCACAAGGCTAATGCAAATGAGCTACACTCAGCATCAACCAGCATCTTTGGGGACTGCGCAGAGGCAATTCATTTCTGGAGGAGCTTTCAAAAATGCCACCAGAGAGTTATTTTCTGGACTTGTCTAAAGACCTGGCAGTTGAAATACACTAAATACGGGTGCAGTCTTCAGAGGCTTTAGTTAACTTGCACTTAGACTCGAACGCAGATGGTGGAAGAGATGTTATTTGAGACTATAGGTAGTGTGAAACTGGAGCACAGTCCAGTCCTGACGTCTACTTAGGATAAAAGCTGGCCTTTTATGATAAACTTCTGCGTAAGTATCGAGAACAGCATCAGTTTAATATCAGATTTTTCTTTTCCAGAGACTGTAAACTGTATTTTCAGTGAGAGAGAGTCAGTCAATTCGAAAGGCCTTTCCCACTTCTGAGCGCTCTGGTTCCACATTTAAAACCATGGCTGTGGTTTTATCTGAAGAAGCTAAAGGTAATAGAAAGACAAAGTGGTGTGTTTCAAAGACGGAACAGTTTGCTCTGTCTATAAGGTGCACGAGTTAGACATTTTATAAATATTAACGCTGTCTGACTCCAGCAAACCATTTGTAGGCTGCTTTAAGAATGAATGTCAAGATTTCCTGGGGTTAGATTTGCAGGAGAAAAACAGAAAATCCACCCATTTTTCTTGTTCTAATCATTTGTGAAGCCTTATAGAGCAAGTAATGCCAGGCTTCTACAGGGAAAGGTTCTTAATGAGAGGAAGGGATTTGTTCTCAGTGAATCATGGGCCAAAATCAAATCACTCCATCTGATCGCTTCTGAGCTTTGGGTTGATTCCTGGAGAGGAAATGTTTCAAAAAGCATTTTAGAAAGTGAATAAGCAATAATTTGCTCCTAATCAGAGGGGAGCTGTCAGCCAGTACGAGAAATACAGGATTGGAAAGGACCTCTTGAATCAGTTGACTTGAGAAGAACAGACCAAATCTCAAAACTCCTCTGAGTTTTGCTGAGCAGGGGAGTATTCAACGCTATGGAAGTGGAGGAAGAAATACGGTAAAGCTGGACCCCACCCAGGAGAGGAGGTGAGCGAGTGGAGAGGCTGACCCTGGAAAAAGACTAAGGCTCATGCACCTAAATAGATGAAATAGATGAACTTTTTCAACTTCTTAGTGACGTAAGCAGACAACTGCTCTTCAAAACAAAGGCTCAGCATCTGACCAGCTCCCCAAATAGGCAAACTTGCGTGACAGGGAAGTAAGAGAAAAAACGGGAAAAACAGACCAAAATAAAAGAGGAAACTGCATTTCAGTCTTGCTTCCTTCAGCACTAAAAAACGAGTGAATGTTGAAAAACCACACCATGTGAAGAACTTACCAATGAGAGGGTAAGGAGCATCTTCTCTTCCTGAAATCACCCACAGTTTGTAGTCTTTTTCAGAGCCCTTTAAAATGAAAATTGAGAATAAGTTTGCCAGCCATCAAGACAGGTTCACTACATTTCTCACAGTACAAGAATAACCTGCACCTTGTCAGTGGGGTCAAAGAAACCCCCTCTACTTTTGCAGTGCCCAGATTTGCCACCAGCAAAGCTTCTGAATTTTGTCCATCATGTGCAATGCGGTTTACATGACCAGGGTCCAGCTCGGAGCAGTGAGGGCGGCTGGAACCCGTCATTTCTGAAGGAAAAGGGGGAGATTCGCCCCAGTTCTTTCAATGCTCCTGGAAACAGAGGGATGGAGGTCACTGGGCCCGCTGGGACTCAGGATTGCTTTTGAATCCAGACCAAGATGTTAGTCATGCCAGACCTGGCATGAATCAGCCCACGTTTTTCCCCAATCCCAGGAGGCTGGCAATGAGGCAGCCGCCAGCACGAAGGGAACCCCTGGCCCTGGGGGGTGCTCCTGGCCACCAGTGCCTCAGCGCCCCACTTCTCCCCGCTGTTGCTGAGCAGCACCCTGCCCCGAGGAGAGGCAGGTCTGATCCCCCAGAGGGATTACAGATAAGCAGCATGAAGCAGAGGCCTGCTGAGGAGCATGTGGGGGACAGCAGGCAGTCCCGGTGAGCTAAGGTGACCCTTCAGCTCTGGCCTGAGGACCAGGGTAATCGCATCCTTCAGGACTTGCTCTGGCACCCAGGCACCTCCAGCCTCCCACCTGAGACCTCTGCTCCACCAGCTCCCCAGTTTCTCTAGCCCTCTGCAAGCAGGAGTTGCTCAGGATCACCAGCCATCAGCGTGCCATGCCCTGCGCTGGAGAGCAGGGCAGGAACACCTTTGCCTGAGCCCTGAGCCCATGCTGATGATGCCAAGGCAAGGATGGCACCCAAGGGTCTCCTGGCACTCAAAGCGGCCCCCAAATCTCCTCACAGAGCTGCCATCACCCCTTTTTACACCTTTCTGTGTGGAAGGGCTTGGAAGCACCAGATGGTGCTTTAAGACTGCTGATCCTTCTAAAATTCACGGTGGAGAGAGTAAATTTACATCAAAGAAGACAATTTCCAGAGGACTGGAGAATGTGAACATCTTTGGGAAAAGCTGTGTAAAACCACCGATTGGAAAGCAAATTCTGAACATTGCCTTTAGCATAAATACAAAAGTCATTGTTGCCGTTTAATTGGAGAAGAACAGTACATTATTTCAGACATGTCAGTGAGACAATAGAAATAAAAAGAATGACATTTAATATAAACCACTCTCAGGACAAAAGGTAATAGCAAGTGGATAAATACACAGCCTGAAAATTACACCTGAAATCCCCTTTCACTGACACTGCTGAATCAGGGTAATTATCATCTAAACATCTGCTGGGTACAAAAAGTGATAAATACCTCATGACAGTATTTATTTAGCTCTAAAATTAAATCCTACCTCCTTTTAAACAGATATGCCTACTATCCTGCATTGTCTGGACCTTCACCCAGTGTCCCCAGAGCTCTTGAGACTCCGTCTCCTTGCTGCGTGCAGCTGGTGTAATGCTGATACACCCACCAAAGCTCTCGCGGTTCGCCCGCTGACTGACAGAGCTTTCTGGCCCGTATTAGCACTGCTGTTAAGTCAGCTAGCAGGGGGCAGAGGGAAAATAAATAGGCTTTGGAGACATCTCTGATGCTTCAGGGCAAGCAGCCAGGAGCAAATAAATACAGCTGAGGAGCACAAGAAAGGGTATTTACTTTTCCTTTTAAATCTAGATATGAAAGGGTTCGTTGCTGTGAAGGGGAAGCAGGGGAAGGGAAAGAGCAGTACGCGCAGTTTCAGGAGGCAGACTGCTCATCTCTCAACTGCCAGCGCTGTCCTTTATGGGCTTTATGGGGCCATTTATCAGTATAAATGTGACTGTCCCAGAAAAATGAGCAAGTGTACTTAGGAAGCTGGAAAACCCAAGGCCCTTCTTTCTGCCCCACTTGATAATCTGGAACAGATGATCAATGCCACTTTGCACAAACGAGTTGTCGTTTCACCAGAGAAACCACGGAGGGAAAAACCCTGATGTGTTAAAGCAGAGTGAACTCAGCCAAAGGAACAGCCCCATTAATCACACCACATGGGAAATGTACTTTTTGTAATTGCCCTCCAAACGGCGTAGAGCTCCTTTCAAGTGGTTCTCTCTGGACATAAATAAAAACCCTCGAGACAGCACATAAGGAAAAGCTTCCTCACAGTCCGAACAATCGTGTGAGGAGGCTGGGTGTTTGATGGATACACAGACTACAGCTTCATTTATCCAGCTTGTTTGATTTTATTGCTGATCTTATGATATCCCTCTAATGAAAAAGCCTTTATGCTATGAAGATGCAGTAGAAGAATGTAGTATATTACTTGGGTAAATAATTCTGCAGGCAAGATTTTATGGCTTTTGGAAGGCTTTGATTTTTTTTTTCCACTCAAAATAGAAATGTAAAGAGGAGGAAAGGTTTGACTGTAATTCAAAAGAACACAAAGCTGAAACCTAACCAGCTCCTCCTCCTGTTCATCTCAAACAAAATATTCTCTTCCAATACTACCATTTTCCTGTTTTTTCTGTATACAAAATGAGGAAATGCAAATGACAGCTATAAAACGGGTGAAAATGAAGCACATGACAATAAAAACTTGCAGTTGTAACGTAACAAAGTCTCCTGATTTTTGGTGCAGCCTCAGGGAGACAATCAGCAATTAAAATCCTAATTTTAACTCACATTTTATCCTTTTCACCTTGCAATCTCTCCATCAATTCCACAGCTACCTTAACTGGACAGACTGATGGATCCTGAGCTCAGGCCAGAGCCCGAGTCCTGGTGTAAATGGGATGTCTAAGCCATAACAAGATGGTGAGACAGAAATTGCTGCGCCTGGGCAATACCAAGGTAGCAGAATAGCTCCCCGGATGCATTAAAAGCCTGGTTGAATTAGAGATAATGAATGCCAGAGGAAGCAAGCTGTGAGGTTACTCCAAAGTTTGCTGGGGGTCTTCAGAAGCCCCAGGGAAGCACAAGGGTGTAATTTTGTTCATATTTGACTCTGCACACTCAGGGCTGTGCTAAGGAAAGCCTTGTCAGACTCCACGTGACATGACCAACAAGAGTAAGACACTTTTAAAAATCCTGTTACCCCTGGCAGGCCAGTTAAAAAGCTGTGACCCAGGAGCTTCTAAGACCATTGGCGTTGGTGGGAGCCACGTTGTGAAACAAAGAGAGAAACAGAATAAGGGTACGAGAATTCTTGTCCCTGGCACTGCTTCATTACCTCACCTGAGGTGTTACCTTGCTGCTTTAGAGTCAAGGGAGCCAGTACTTGATCTACTAGGAATCGCTGCATCTACGTGGTGCGCTACCCGGCATTATTGCATCGCTTTGAGGAGTTACGGTCCAGACAAGTGGTCTGCGCGGCGGGTGGGAAGCTGGCTGGCAGGCCACACCCCGAGGGTGGTGGTAAACTGCTCTTTTTCAAACTGGCAACCTGTCACTAGTGGGGTCCCCCAGGGATGGATATTGGGCCCAATACAAGTGGTCTGCGCGGCGGGTGGGAAGCTGGCTGGCAGGCCACATCCAGAGGGTGGTGGTAAATTGCTCTTTTTCAAACTGGCAACCTGTCACTAGTGGGGTCCCCCAGGGATGGATATTGGGCCCAATCTGTTTAGTGTCTTCATAAGTGATCTGGGTGATGGGATCAAGGGTACCCTGATGAAGTTTGCTGAAGATACCAAACTGAGTGGGGAAGGGGGAGGCATCCTGCAGGAAGACCTGGATAGGCTGGAAGAGTGGGTTAACAAGAACTCTATGAAGTTCAGCAAGGATGAGTGTAAGGTCTTGCACTTGCGAAAACATAATGCAGGAGTGCAGTACACACTGGGATCTACCTGGCTGGAGAGCAGCTCTGTGGAAAGGGATCTGAGGGCTTAGGGAAGACCTTATCACCGCGTTCCAGTATTTAAAGAGTGGCTACAAAGAAGATGGAGACTCCCTTTTTACAAAGAGTCACATGGGAAAGACGAGGGGTAATGGGTGCAAGTCACCCTCGGGATATTCCCATTGGACACAAGAGGAAAAATTTTCACAACGAGATCAATCAGCCGCTGCAATAGTCTCTCCAGGGAAGTGGTGGAGTCCCCAACATCGGACACTTTAAGAATCAGCTGGACAGGGTGGTGGGCCATCTTGTCTAGACCATGCTTTTGCCAAGACAGGTTGGACCAGATGATCCGTGAGGTCCCTTCCGACCTGGTATTACACTATTCTACGATTCTATAAGTCTTGTAAAAGCCTTTTCCCAAACCAGTTTCAGAACTTTGGTTAAACTGGGTGTACTCAGATTTCGTGCGGTCCCTCAGTTACACGCACATCTCACACACCACTGAAGGTCCGTGGATGTTTAGAGTGTCTGATTTGGACCCTTGAGAGCAGCGCTTGTAATTGTAATCTGGGGACACTGCTGATCAGGCGTGTTTGCACATTTTGAAACCAACTAACGAGCAGGTCAGTAGGTTTCCTGCTAACGTCGAAGTATGCAAAAGGAGTTGTATCAAACTCTCACTTCTTGTGTCAAGACATCTCCCCTTAGGCATCAGCAAAACAGATTTAAAAGCAACCTGAAACATGACATATCCCTTACAGGGATGAGAGACTTCTTAAAAACTTTCGAGGCACCTGATGATCTCTGGAGGTCTGCATATTGAAAAGACACTTCTGCTTCATCGCAACATCACTGAATTGCTGTGATAAAGGACTTAATTCATGTTCATAACCTAAAACTCAGAAAAAATGCCAGAGAAGATTTGGTTGGTAAAAGTGACTACAAAAAGACTCATTAAAACTGGTGCAAGGACTTACATTAATTCCCAGCTGCTGCAGGGCCATCAGGATTACATCATTTGCTGTATCAACATTGGTTACACTCAGGGTTTTTGACTGAGAAAAGACAAAAGGAGAAGGAGAAAGTGGCATTAAAAATTTGGGTTTGCAAAGAGTACCTGAAGTGTAATCATTCTGCATAATTCACTGTTGGAAAATCTGAGAATATCCTGCTAAAATTTTGCTTGATAAGTAAGTTATACTACACAGGTAAAAATTCTAAGGTTTCCAAGGTTTCATTCCTCTATTCCATCACATACTTTCTGTACTTGCTCCCTGCTTCCCCAACAGCTCCATCAGAAGGGAGAGTGCCACGATCACCGGGGACAAGACCTTCACGTTAAAATATGCAAATCAATACAGCCACTAACTGCACTTTAGACACTGCATAAAGGAACTGTAACGGTTTGATTAATTTAAAAGCATGGAAGTTTCCTTTGAAAATAGTGAAACCTCTCGGAGGTTTTTCAGTGAAATAAGAGGATCTCATATAAATTGTTAATAATTTCTGTCCTTTTCTACCGAAGATCTCCCTGGTAAGAAAATACTGTAGACGGGTTGTTCACCTCTGTATCCTTTGCCACATTCTACAGAGATTTCTCAAAGGTAGATTTGGCTTAGTACCAGAAGCACTTCCTCTTGGTCCTCGTTCCTTCAGTTAAAACGCCACCTCTCCAGCACCCTCCAGAATCTGCGATGGGCAGTATGGAAAAGCACAGACCAGCGGAAAATAGCCACGGCGACCAGCAGGAAGTGCCAGGCTTTGTGTCGGAGGAAGCACCACATTCCACAAGGCAGTCTTTCCAGAGTGAGACACAGCTGGGCAACGCTCTCCCTCGGCACCATGAGTTGCTCTGATGCGGGCCAGCACCTTTTGAACACACCAGGATTACTGACTCCATCCTCAGCCCTGCTGGGAAGTGGCAGTACCGCTGCCATCACCTTGCAAAGGCAAAACCGAGTGGGGACAGCGTGTCCAGAGCGGTTTTTGCTTGCACCTTTACACCCACTTCCATGCCTCGCTTCCAAGCCGACAGGCAGCTGCCGCACATCAAGCACAAGTTCCTGAGCCCTCTTTAGAGGCATGCTGGCTGGGCTCTGCTAATAGGAAGACTACACAGCTCTTGGACTGCAGCTGGTTCACGGGCAGCCGGAAGCCTTGGCAGAACAAAGATATACCCGCTGCAACAAACCGCCCAGGCGTACCCAATGGCCCAAAGGAGGGAGGGTGGCAGAGCCGGGATGTAAGTGTCCACTGCCAGTCCCCAGACGGTTTGCTGTACCCTGCTCCCCTGTGTGGCATAGCCGTTCTACACTGACCGTAGGATGTTTAGGTGAAATAACCCCCTGACATCTTGCATTTAGGAAAGATCTGAGCTGTGCATTTGTACAAGTCCCTGACGGTAACAAGCTGCCACAGCAATCAAAGGAAAGGAGTGAGAATACTGTGTATCTGGCTTCAGGACATATCTGAATGCTCATACCATAAAAAATTTAACATTTGCCTGAAGCAATGACATCTGGCTCTCAGGAATAGGTCAGCACATTTGCATAAGATTTGCTCTGGGCTAGAATATCATAAAATGGTTTGTGCCTTGTGTTCAGCCTTCCCTCCGCTCCAAAAAGGAAATAATTCTTGGGCATCTCCAGCTGCTGTAGCACAGGGACCCCAGTGCTGTAAGAACTATTTGCATCACAAAGTTTCCATCTGCTACTCCTCGATTTTATTACCGATAATAGCTAGACTACAGCGTGTCGTTTCTGCAAGTGTCAGGATCAGCAATGGCACATGAGCTAATTATAGCTAAGGAGAAAAGGCATTTAAAAACCCAAACAACAAACACTGGTACAAGAGGGCACCACCTGATGCATGGACGATTTATGGACATTCACACCCGAGCACAGCTTGACCTGCAGTCCTGCATTCGAATTATCACAGTTCCTGTTATTGTTTATTAACTTCTGTCTTAGTAACCTGGCAATTATATTATTATTTACCTTAATGATTTTCTGAAAAAAAAAAAAAAGTAGACTCCTTTATGCTTATGCCTATGGAAATCCAGAATTCTAAGTGGAGATTCACTGTTGGGCAAAGACCTCCAATGAAGTCTAACTTGTATAAAAAATTCTCATGTCCTTGCAAATGCTGTTTAGGCTCTTGAGCATGAAATACAGATCTTAGAAACACAGTTAGAAAGAAAAGAAGACCTATGCAGAAGCAGCAGAGGAAGAATGGATGCATTATCACTGAACGTTAGGGTATCTCTAGGGAACTGGCTACATACAAGAACTTAGTTTAATTTGGTTAAAAATGATTAATTAATTAATATAGTTAAAAACGACTTAATAAAAAAGGTACAACTCACCCTGTAGGTGGCTGTTCTTTACCGATTTACCTTGTGCCTATAAATTTACCAGCATCAGTTAGCTGATGCTTAAGGCAATTTCAGGGTGTTCATATACAGAGCTTTGCTGACTTCAATCCTTACAAACAATAAAACACGCTGCAGCTTTGCAGAGTTGAATGAAGGCAGCTGTGCGTTTAGATCAGTTTTACAAGCAAAAAAAAGGGGTATGTTGTACTGACATTTCTGAAGATGCTCATGCATCTCATGTTCCTCTAGAGGTGTCTCTTGGAACTTCACGCTGTACAGCCTTTAGTCTGTGTGCCAGAACCAGCATTTCTGACCAAGCGCACTGTCTTTAAAAAGGAACTCATGTATTAAACACAGGAAACAAAAATTCCAGGGCTGCACATGCCAAGTCTTTTAAAGGGGATCCTTAAAGGAGGTTGCAAACCAAAGGAACCTCGCCAATATCCCAAGGATTTACAGGTGATTAGCACTCAGAGGTGCTGTGGATTTAGAAACCTCCACAAACCCCCCCATTTAGTTCAAAAGCACTTACATATGCACAAGTTCCCACGTCCTTTGCAATTATCTTCAGGGGAATACTTTTAGGATAGTCTTTCTCCTTCTCTTCTCTTATTCGACTGACAAAACAAGTACAAAACAAGTAAATTTTTAATGTTGTAAACATAAATAGCAAGATGGAGATTTAAATAGCAATCAAGCAGGAACTAAGGAGCAGATTGTCTGCAGATGTACTGCAGTGGAAAGATCTCTGAGGACAAGAAAGCAGCCAGCAATATCTGGAAGGGTTGCTGACTGTGGCCCCCAGTAATGTCCTGTTGTATTACAGTCCGTTGTGGAAATCAGAGTAAGCAGCAGAGAAGCTGGATTTTAAAAATCAAGCAAAACCCAGGCATCGTTGTGATGTCTCAGTCTGCACTGCAGGTTCCTGCTGGAATCAGTTACGTCCCATTGTACAGACCAGTTCAAAGGACTGAATAAAAAAGTGAATTAGAAATCATCCCCAGCAAGGATGATTTAAACAACCCCAGGAAGTCTGAAGAATCAGATAAAGACACAAACCTCAACCAGCAGAACTAGATGAGCAGAAAACAAAACCATCACTAGTAGTTTTCCGTCCAAACACTGAAATAAGACAGCTCTACCTAGCAAACCCTCCCACCACACCCTCCAGCTTGGGGCACATTTTATAAGATCCTAATACAGCCAGCCATGAGCAGCAGATAGGTTAGAGCAGAGATTCCAGAGCTGGGCTTGCTCGGATGCCATCACCATGGAAAGAGCTCCAGGCTCTTTCTCAGAGTGACGGTGGCAGAGGCTCCTACCGCTGCATTAGGGAAGGGTCCATGTGTGATAGGAATCACTTCAGCTTTGTGCTGAGCCACGTTCAGGCACAGGGAACCATTTTCTTCCTTGCACAGCAATCGCTGCAGGAACGGCACATACCATCTTGTGCAGGGAGAAGACATGAGATGGTTTTCCTCTTAATATCACTTTGAAAGACCTTATCTATCATGATGGCACAAGCACCACAGCTTGGGAATCCCTGGTCTAGATGGCTGGGAGTCTTTTCAGTGTCTGCAAAGGCTGTGTAATAAAGTACCTTTGCAAGAACGAGAGCCATGTTTCCTTTTGTTCTGCAGACCTGCAAGAATTAGAGAAAACCGGGGACAAATCAGTCATCATTCTAATACCAAAACAGCCCTTGTACAAACCACAGTGGAATGGACTGCTTCTTGCCTGCAATTTCCATAAATGCCTACAGAAATTAAAAGGCTTTTCCAGATTTGAATGAAAAACCTGTTTCCCTGCAAAATCAACTGAAAAGCCTGCCTTAAAGAGCAAAAGCCCCAGTTACCAGATCTTATCACAGCCATTAAAGCTTTACCAGTGAATGCAGTAGAAAATGGGTTGTGTTCTTAAACCAATGTCCATATAGAAGAGGAGAGCACTTTAAAATAAAAGCTTAATTCAAAAGGGATTAAAGCCATTTAAAAGTATTTCCTCAGGTATGGAGACTTCTTCCCACTTTCACTATTTTAATTCTCCTCTTATTTATTACTTGGTTTATCACCACATCATAAAGAACACATAAGCCACGATGAATAAAATGGTCCCACGGTACTTATTGGACATTGTAAGGCTTAACTCATTTACCTCTATCTCATTTACACACTTTCAAGGATACAAAATCGTCCAGTTAAATGAGGATAATAATAGGATAGTGCAAAGTATCTCACCTAATTTTGTTTCAACTTTCTTGATTTAAATCCTGCCCCAGATGGAGTGACTGCTATTCCCACTGCTGCTTCTGCAAATCAAGTTCTTCAAATTTTCAGAGCAAGCATTTAGGGAACCGAAAATCTGCTGAATGATGCTGTGAGGGGAATGCACTTTGCAAACATTAAAAATGTGATTCTGCTTTGGCTGCTTCCGTTCTGTTGGATATGCACCCATGCACACATGCATGGCAATTTAGATTTTTCTGTGCACCTCCAGACGTAAAATAATTTCACTTCTATAAAATCTCTGACTCTGTTTTGGTTGAAGCTTTTGCCTTCCTATCCAACTACTTTCTTGACAGCTACAAAGGATCACGTACTGCCTCTAGATCAAAGCTCATGACTATTGGCAAGAGTTCAATTGAAAATCAATAGAAAATTTCAGCTTCGTTTCAGGAGTTTTAAGTGAAAAAACCATAAACAGCAGAACCACCTCAATAGGGAGCAGTTTGTGCACCAGATTCTCTTTGGACACAGCCAGTGTGACATACAAATTAAGCTGCGTGCGTGAGCTTCTGCTCTCTGTTGGTAAAGAGGAAAATGCATTTTCCAAGCCCCAGCCAAATGACTGTGGCTAAGCAGCTGGAATTTCAGAGGGACGGTGCCCTCCCTTATCCAAAGTGATGACAGAGCCCTCCCGCTGAGACTAAAATTAGCCTAATCACTGAAATTACCTCTACAGCCCCTATGTGTCCTACAGTCAATGCTGCAAAAACAGACCAAAGACTTTCTCTCTATTAAAATTCAGAGACTCTGCTTTAAGAGAAAATTTGACATTTTCTCTGGCACAATTAAATTAGGAAGAGAAATAGGACAAGGCCAGTACTTCACTGTGTGTTCCCAGCTACTTTCAACACAAGGTCTTCTGTTTAAAAGTGTCCTACATGAGTCTCTTTGATCCTTTCATTAGTTCGGCTGTTTACTAGTTCTAGTTCATCTTATTAATTAACCATGGGGTTCGTCAAGTTACACCAAAAAAAAAAAAAAGATAATTTCTACCGAGCAAATTTGCAGACTGTGCTTTGCCAAATCATGTCTTCTCGAATTTTTAAGCAATAACTGAGCATCACTGTCACATCTGCAGAGAGACAGAAGATGAGGCATGGAGGGTGACTTGCTCACAGCAGTAGGTGGAACTGGTTTAAGAATCAGTAAGTTCCTGCTTCCCATGTTCACCGGTGCTGAAATGAATCTGTGATAGTCTCATTACCTGTCAGGCTGAAAACATTTAAGTCACTTGGTAAATATCTCAGTTCTTACCTGAAATTTGCCACACAGTTTGTGGTGGGCCAGCCCAAAACAAAGGACCTCTCCGGGTCTGTGCTGCCTTCGCAGACTTCTTCTGTACAAAACGCTGTCCACATCTCACAGAGACGGGCTTGGCACTTCAGCTTGAAATGAGAATGGGACCTGCCGCACACATGAGAACACAGCGAGGCAGGTTAAACAACTCACAGAGTTTCTTCTTCCTCCAGGCACATGTGAAGCCTGCGCTGGGGCTGATGGAAGAGGCACTTCTGCTTTGGTTAAAGAAAACAATGCTTGATTTGGGTTGCATATACAAATTCTCATCTAAATGGGATCAACAGATATTTTATACGTGGGATAAGCAGGTTGGTTGTGGCACCCCTGGATATCCACCTTCTCGGAGGAAAACTTCTGCTCTATGTCTAGAGCTCCCCTCTAAATCTCGCCACGAGGCAGAGGTTGCCACTTGCGTTGGACTCTCTTTTCAGCAACTTTACTGCCATCAAGGTGTTTGCAGTATAGTTGGACTCCCTAGCGCCAGGGTCAACAGCTACGCTGAGGTTAAGCGCTGACAACTACGTCACAGCAAACGAAGCAATCCTGAAGAAAGAACAAGCAGGAAGCTGCCGTTTGTGTGAAGTACAGCTCAGGTCACATACAGCCTCCAGGAACGAGCTGCCTGGTAGCTTTAGGCCCACAGCACTCGAAGAATGAGCCAGGACTTTGAGCATTCTCGAAGTATCTACTCATCTACAAGAAAGACACGTAATGCCCCATTTTTTTTAAATTTGGTCCTTCAGTATTTCGTCCTGCTAAACATTAAAGAGCAAAGGTACAGAATGTCATGTCTTAATTTCAAATCCTTTCTTCCACTTAATTTCTTGCGGTAAGTCCCCTTCTTTTGTAGGATCAGTGGTCACCAGTGCTGTGTGAGAAGCAAGGAAAATCTCTCAAAGTCGGTCAGGCTCTGTAGCAATGCAAGAGCCGCTCACTTCAAGGCGGGTTTGCACTAGAGGCTTTGCGGACTGAACTACCTGAGCTATGGTTCTCCTGGGCCAGCAGGGAAAGGCTGGAGGAAAAATGTCCCCTCCCTGAAAATGTTTTGCCCTTCTAACCCAGGACTGCAAACGAGAGCATGTCAGCTCATCACTGTGTTGCAAAGGTGGCTGGGGAAGGTGCCAGGCACTGTGGCGATTAGTGCTCTATAAATAAATATGCCAGGTAAGCAGTTCCTTAGAGCTTTGGTACACATGGTACCTTCTCTGAGATTAGTCTCGTTTACAAGGTGTTTGATTTAGGACAGACTGAACTAATACAGACTGATACAAGAAAGCGTGGCTTTAAAGAGGACGTAGAAGAGCTTGCAGAACTCTGACGGGTCTTATGTTTCCAGCTGATGTTGTGCTAACAGGTGTAGCAGGGTAGTGCACCACTAATAAAACCCAGCAGCATTTACACTATGGGCAAGAAAGGGCCATCAGAGCATACCACACCTGGCTAAGAGGTGCACTTCAACTAGATGGCCAAAAAATGCCGTAAAATACCATCTCAAGCTCATGTATTTTTTAAACTAAAAGCTATCCACCAGCTAAACTAAGCTGACTGCAGCGTTTCCTGGTCAGCTGTACGTTTCATCCCTCCTCACGGCATTTTGTTACCCCACCAAGGAGAAACTTGAAGTACAGGAGAACATTTTAACACGCTCATCAACAAATCAGCTGGTGACGCAACAAGAAAGATCTGCCAACAACGCAGAAATAATTGCAACTGATTGACCACAGAATGAACTCCGAAAATGTAGATTTACCAAAAAAATACAGCTGCGAATTCGAATGTAGATGTTAAGAAATGGATGCCTGGTCTGACTCCACTAACTCACTTTGTCGATCCTCCCTTTCTCCTCAATTTCTTTTTGCCACTACCCAGCACAGTGAACTCTCTATATGCTGCTTCACTTTTTTAACATTTACAGCTGATAAGGCCAGACCCCTACAGTGCCAGTAGCAGGTGTCAGGAGGATGTTGGCAGAAGCACAAAGATGTCCTCCAATCATGCTTGACATATATTCTTACCCTATTTGCCATGCCTAGTCACAGCTCTCAGCTATTATCAGTATTCAAGTGGCCTGGTTTCCAGAGGCGCTGAAACAGTAGCTTCCATTAACATCTGAAGAGCCTGAAGTATAATTTTATCTCTATCTGCCATGTCCTTTGTGCAGTCCATGGTTCCCAGCATTTGTGAAATGTGGGTCTTCTATTTAAGTGCCAAAGCATTACCTCTAGAAATTAATATACCATCCCTGACCTAAGGAAGCAACGTGATTGAACAGCTGAAAAATGGGAAGAGCAACAATCTAATGGAGATTTTATTCTTTTTTTAAGGTAGTAAGTCCCTTTGTGTTACACTATAAATATCAGGCGGATCCGGAGTTCCCTGAAATCAAAAGAAAAATCATGACATGAATGGTGTTGGTGTTGACACGTCCCAAATTGCGTCACCTGTACAGAGTAAACTGTTCCTTTTGCTTTCTCTAAGTGGCAATTGGATACATTGCGGCTGTTAACAGATGGAAGATGAACTTCTCACTAGATTTGCTAATCTCCTTAATAGGACCCTCTGACAAAAGCGTTAATGGATCCACTGAGACAGCTACCGTAATTGCACGTGTGCACTCAACCATTAATTTCTACGTCCAGCCACGCTGGGAAAATAACCTTAAAATGCATGTGCATGTGTATGTATGCACGTATGTATCACACAGGAGAAGGAGGAGGGCATTTCTCTGTGCCTTCTCCCACTTAGGTGAGAAACCTTGATCTCTGAACCGACAGATCCTTGAAATATTCACTCTGCCTAATAAAAACACGTGCTCTCTGTAAGAAATCGAATCAATACATGGAAAACAGTGTAACATTTTATGCACTTAATGCTGCTTTAGTCGGGAAAAGTCTTTCAATCAGTTCATTTATGACTTTATGCTCACACAAAGGCAGTAAAGGACAGGGCAGCAGAGAGAAAAGCACAGCACATGAGCATCGGTTTTACTTTTTGGAAGCTGGGCTAATGCATAATCCCCAAAAAATAACAGTCTGGATTTCAAAAATTATTAGAAAGTAGCAAAAATAAACCTACAAGCACCTTGTCCGATGTCATACATAGGCTGGCTGCAGGACTGACCCCCTCCTCCCCCCCATTTCCACGGGAGCGATGCAATTTGCTGCCTTTAATCAGGAGCTCTGTGCTGTACAGGAGTTCACTCAGCAAGCTCACAGGACACAAGATACTCGTTGCACTCACAGGAAAAATTTTGTTTGCTGCTCATGCAAAGTCTGATTATACACGAGCTCCCTCTGACCAGTGAGTGGCTACCTGCTGAGCTGAACCAGTACAGCGCTGCGCTGTACTGAAGGTATCGTAGGCGTTCATCTGCCACGAGCTGAAAAACTGCTCAACACAAAAGAGTATTACAAATCTTTAGCTCCTTCACAGGTGCTTCACAGGTCCACGAGGACTAATTCTGAAGTCAAATCAGATTCAACTGTATTATTAATTCTGTCCTGGTGACCTGCTGCCTTGACTCTGTATCAGCAATTAAAAAGTCATTAACAGTCAACAGTCACACAGCAATACACACCACTCAGGTTTTCCCTCTAGGAACCAGCGATGGTATTTTAGTGTAAGATAGCTTTAAAAATGCTGATTTCTAAGCACTATTCATTAGTGACAACTCTGATGCTTTAATTGCTGACAGGGCTGCTGACAGAACATCCCAATTAGTTCTTTAAAATACATGAAGTAATATCACTCAAAATACTATTTGTACCATTTCTAGCAAAGACTCTCCTCCCCCCCCCCTTCATTTTCACATGCAGAAGCACAACTTGTTCTCTTCCACCTTCATCAAACGTTGCAGACTCTTCACCACATTAAATCAAATGCTGTGTAAGACCGTTATTACTCCCTGGGGACCAGATTTTGGAGTGGTTACACCAAGCAGTGCTTTCCTGTGCAAACAGTCCTGTTGGGACCCAGCCAAAACTGCAGCAACGTGCAGTTCAGCCTGGGGTAGGTGAGTTCGCTGCAGGAAGGTGCTGGTTTGCCCTCAGTGACTTCAAGAGGACCCTAGAATCCTAGGTAAGTTGCAAATACTATACATTTTAAAGCTTAAATTAGGTGAGGTGAATCTACTAAACAAGACAAAACCAGAAATAAATACAGTAACAATGCTATTACTGCTTCTGCTGGTAGAATAGCAAAAATTTCCCATAAATATCCTTATGTTCACCACCTACCCATAGCGGAGTATATTTTGGGTAAAATATCCTCTAGTTGTCACACCGCATCAAGTGAGGGAATTCAGCCAGGGGGGTTATGTTTACCATGTGTGATTCAAACGGACACAGCTCAGATTTCTACAGAAAACACAGATTTATTCTGGCTTTTCCCAGAAACATCTGAAACAATTGCTTAAGTGAAAAGACACATTGCAAAACCCCAGGATCCAGATTAAGATTACCCACCCTGGAAAGCTCGAACACAGTGACTAACAGAGAATGAAGCTGCATCGAGATTTTTTGTTATTATTTCCCCATCAGCCATAACAACAAGTGAAAGCACCCTCTAGAATTGCCCCAAACCACAAATGCTGCATGAAGCTGGCATGCTAGACACAGCTTGTGAATCTGATTTAATTGTGAATGGTAGAGTGAATAATCAGAGCTCAGCAGCAAGCCTGATTACACACGAACACTACCCAGACTGTTCGGCGGCGCTTCCCCTCCCCTTCCCCTTCCCTTCCCCTTCCCTCAGCTCCTCCTGGTACACCACAGCCTACAGAGACAGACACCGCAACGCCTCCTGCAATCTCTGTTTTTACACAGCCGCTCACCACTGCTGTGTGTCAAAGCAGCTTCCAGGTAAGCGTTAAGATCTTTAACCCCTCTGCAACGCAGCCACCGGTGTCACGCGTGCTCCATTGGACTGAAGGTGACCTGTCTGAAGCACAACAGTCAGCTGAAGGCAGCGCCAACGGACACAGTCAAGTGCCGATGACCCTTTTCTACGACACTGTGCTACCAAAGCAGGGAAGGTGATACCACGCAAGCAACATGTTCAAGAACATCTGATACTTCTTTAAAACGTTGTGTCCTGGGATTCCTCTATGGCTATGGGATTCTCAAAAGTGCCTGGAGAGTCCAGGCACCTAACTTTCATTGTAGACGATTTAGGGAAGACAAAAAAGCATTATGGAAATCCATGCTATGGTCCACCACGGAAAAGGGCTCTGTAGGAGCAATGCCTGAGGTGCTGTACTCACTTGGACTTGGCAACAACCAGAAGGTCTGTGAAGAGGAAGAGGTGTCGCTCCTGGGTTTGCAGACCTGTCTTCAGCTGCACGTGGCCATCCAGGATGAAAGTTCGGTTGTGGCACATGAAAGACTGCACAAGGGGGCATGCCTCTGGGCTGATGGGGGAGAAGCAGCCTTCCCTGCAAAGGAAAATAAAGGGAATAAAGGAAAATAGACCAGCCGATTGCCTGTGAGCGAGAACCGGGCAGTGACTCCCCATACCCACTGCCAAAAGGCAATTTATCCAACCACATTTCAGTGACAGGTGAGAGGGACCACAAAGGTAATTCAGCAGCCTGATTCTGACACAAAATCTGTCAGGCGCCGAATATTCTGCAGCCCAAGCACATGGATAGCACTTAGCAAAGGACAATAATTTAAATATAGCCCTCTCCATTCTGTCTGTTTCTATTTGTCTCCCTTTGTATTGAAGTCTTAGACAAAATACTGCGCCTTCCATAGGCTCTACATAAAGAGAGAGAAGACACAGGCATAATGAGTGTATAACTGCACACCCCCCTTGGTCAGAAGAGGACTCATATTTGGGGTTAAAAGCAATTTATAGGAATTATTCAGAACCAAGGACAAACATAACGTGCACCTGAACCTTGCTGGAGACAGACCATGTACTAGGTGCAGCGCGAGAAGAGGCTGCTCAGCCTCTCTGGCTCCCAGCACACGACCCACGAGCACTGGGCTCAGCTCCTGTGCAGGGCTTGGTTGTGTGACTGGAGCACAGCTGCGCCTGTCTGTGGCTGGGCCATGGAGGGGCTGCTCAACGACCCAAACTCAGGTGTTTTGCAGAAAGATCGGGCTCCCTTCTGGAAGACACTGACCTTTTCTAAAGAGGTTGCGGTCCACCGTGACTGAAGGTGGAGGCATAATTCCCTCAACCCCTCCTGATCTAACTGTTGTGTGTGAGGTAGTTGAGTAGTTATCGAAGCAGAAATGAGGGTTTCTCTAGCACAATGGTCAGCTCACTCACACAGACAGGATTTCTGAGCCTTGCCTTAGCAAACGTCTACTCACACAGGGTTGAAATGAATTAATGTGAGGGTCTGAGGGGAGGACTCTCCTCTAGGGTTCTCTAGAGGCTGATAGCAGGTCAGGCCCTCCTGTGGAAAGCCAGAGCCATGGCTTCAAATTCTCCAGGCAGATTAGAGAACTGAATCTCGATCTCCTACACCCTGGTGTACCTTAAATAATGAATTTCTAGATTAAAACTAGGACCCATCAGGATATTTACTCTCAATTTTTAAGTACAACTTATCAATTATTTGCTTTCCCTAGAGGTGCCCCCAAATGAACCATTTCCCTTTGGTTGAATGAATCAGTTCAATTTTTATTCAAATGTATTTACTTGGTTTTCCCTGTTAAAAAAAAAAAAAAGAAAAAGAAAAATTAAGCTAACACTTGGCAGTATCAGTTGGCAAGGAAAGGCTGAGGTGAGCAGTTTTGCAATTATAGTTTATTCCTGGCCCCACTGGAACGGGTGACAAACACCTGATGACTTTGCTGGGAGAAGAAATGGACTTCACACACTGAAAGTCACAAAACAAATGGGAGAGATATGAAAGAAAACAGGAGTGAGCAGAGAAAACCTTCAACGAAGGTCACAAACCTTCTACCTCTCTTAGAGCCTGGATGATTCCCAACCCTCCTCTCCTTGATGCCTGTGGCTGGATTACCCAGGAAATTATTTAGGAAATCCTGACAGCTGGGAGAGAAAGGATAAGCTCAGAGATTGGCCTCGTTAGCAGGACACACTTTCACTTGTCTGTAAGGAGCTGGTGAGGATCGCTACCTGCTGGGGAGAGCTTGGTTGGCCCTGGGTTCCCCTTTCTGGCTGGGAGCCCGAGTTTTTGGAAGAATTCCTCAACTTAATTTGTCTTAAACTTTGTCTTAATCTTGTCTTTCATTAACTACCTCTTCGGGGAAGAGAGAAAGAGGAGGAAAGACTTTCAGAATGAATAATTCAAACCTCATTAATTTGATCATTCCTAAGCAGAAGGAGCGTCAAGGAGTGAGGAAGTTAAAGCAGAGAGATGAGTTTTGTTCCAGCACAACAGTGATGCATGTTCTGTGGCCAGCAACAGGAGTCAGGAGAACAGCAAGCATCTCTCCTAGCCTGCCACCTCCGTGGGACTGGGAATTCACTGGTTCAGCA
>NW_010426232.1:877-11267 GCF_000710305.1 Buceros rhinoceros silvestris | reverse complement strand
TTCAGCAGTGGTCACTGGGGATCAAGTTCATAAACTCCCTAGCAGCACTTGGCACAGAAACTTAAGTAGGAAACAGGGATGAAGACAAGTCCACCTGCCTGAAAGCCATGCATGACCTTTACCTCGAAGGTTTAGTCCGGGAAATATTCACTCATGTTTGAACCCAGTAATGACATCAGCTAGAAAAAAAACCATTTCACGTTACACTGCTGAAGCCAAATCAGCAGAAACGTTCATAAAACCATACCGAACTGCCTGCCCCTCCTGACGTTCCTGTGGCTCCATAGAGCCGACCCGATTTGATTATTCCTGTTTGTACATCCCCTACATCCTGATTTGTAAGCCCAGGAACCTTCCAAACTATACTAAGCAAAATCTTTGTCACGTAGGTAACCAAGATAGTAGAAGATATAGTAGGTTTATTAATGCCAGCAGGGTCAAGCAAACTTAACTTGTTTTAACAAGAAAACACAATACCATGAATCAGTTATTTTAATGAAATCTGCATTTTGACCCAATGCCTTTCAAGCGTATCTATCGTCTGAACTCTAGTAAGCACTCTCACATACTTTATTAATAGTTTACCTGATACACCTTATTAAAAAAAAAGTGAAAATATTTTCTTCCTTTAAAACAAAGTGGAAAAAAATCAAAGCCATTAATTCATCCAGAACCTTCTAAAGCCCCAGGATGAAGGAACGTGGAGGAAATTCACCAGCAGTGACAAAAATGTCTTTTGATCCTCTCAATTAACGCTCCATTGTTACCAGACATGAATGAAACGCAAGTTTTGTTACACTGAAGAAAATGCAGATCAGCTATACCCTCAGGCGTAGGGATTTATGGCAGAGGTATTTGGGGAGTTCAGTTTTTTAATGGCTCAGTGATTTTTCTGGCCATTAAATGGGTCTAATTTGGAAAAAGTGCTAAGCACTCAAATAGCGATTCTTTGAAAATTCCTTGTAATAGAATTATGCAAATTAGGTCGCTGTGATTTCCAATATAATTTTAAAAGTAGAAGTCAGTGAGGTTGGGGCTTATGCGCCTTCTCGCTGTCCCCCTAGAAGTCAGTCTATCATTAACACGTGTAAAGACCCCACAAAGTAACATCTTCCCAGTTTGGCAGAAGAGAAAGCCATCATCCAGGTTTGGTAAGAAGGAACTGGGAGCTGAATCCTGAATGATGGGGACACACCGCAGAGTCAGCAATCAGCCACGCTCCGCTCCGTGTAGAGGCAAGGCTGGCTCTGATGTTGAGGTGGCATTGCCATTGTAACACTCTCGTCTCGAGCGGACGTTTCTTCCTAAAAGTACTATTTTAGGGGTCTGAAATTTCCATGTGGCGTTTTAACCAAGGAGTAAATTCTGTAATTCGAGTGTATCTACAGAGACATTCTTGAGTTATTCAGGAAAAGACTAAAATCACTGTACTAGCCGAAATCAGCAGAAAAACAACTGAAGATTTTTCTGGCATTTCCAGAACCTAAATTTTTACACCTAATATTTTACAAATTAATCCAAATAGGCATTTTGAGCTTATTCAAAAGACATGATTTAAAAGAACTCTTCAATTTTGTAGGCGTAATATATGAAGTTGAAATCTAAAGTAGTCAGCCAAACCCTGAAAAATACATCCCCGCCGCATTCAGTGTGAAAGCAAACACATCGCTGCTCACTTCTGTTTACCAGAAACCACAAATGCACAAAATAATACTTCTTCCCCCTGCAGAGCTTCCTTGGGGTTTCTCAGTAAAACTGATACCTGAATGGCATGACCCCCAAAACCTTTATTCTTGGTGTAATGGAGATGTCAGGTTTACTTTCTATTTGTAGGGAAACAAGTGCAAGAAATGATACTTTCCAAAGGAGGGTTTACCAGCCCATGTTACGTGGCTACTAAATCCACGATCCAAACGCCATTTATGCCAATGGGAAGCTTTCCCCTGATTTCAGTCGATGATGACTTCAGCCTATGATTTAGATTAAGCTGTAAGATGCCTCAGGGGAACAATCTGTTCCAAGGTACCTAAGCTGGAATGAGCTATTGCAGGTATCTCAGCTCTGTGACACCCCTCTCACAGACGGCTCGTGCTCCATCCTACATCTCATTCCGTTGGTTTTGTTACTGCTTTCTGCCAGAACTTCTCTCCACTGATGGTATCTCTGCAGCTGCAGAAGTTGATTTCCTCTTATGATGCAGCACCAACGCTCTCCACATGACTGATACCGATTGAAATAACATATCCCCTGGTTCTTTAACCTCTGAAGTCCTTCACAAGAGCTAGGTAAGAAATGCACCTTTTCATTAGCAGAGCAGTAAAACGGCAGAATCTGGGACAACCCAGCCCTGTCTGTCAAACACACATAAATAATATCTTCACAAACTCCTCTCACAGTAAGCTCAGGTAAGGACTAGAAGCTCTTCCCAGTTTTGTGCCTACACACATAGAGCCTGCAGCTTGGGGCATAAACCTAACCTTCTTTTGGCTACGGGCTAGAGATGCCACCAAGCAGAGCACCTGCCAACCCCCCTCATGGTGCTCAGGGACAACACGCTTCTTTTATGCATCTCAAAGGCCAGTTTTCGATGGCTTTAAGGAGCCAGCAATTTATCTTGCAGCAAAAATAAAGGCAAGGAAGTTTCAGCCTCAGTGTCTCTCAGTAAAGCGTTTATTTTACCATCACTGAGTCACAGCACTGTGGCAGAGCAACCCACTGAGAGAAGCAGGAGCTGTTCACATCCTTCCACAGCGAGTGAAAACAGCAGCTATCTGCACAGGAAGAAACATCTACAGCCCAGCCCACATCGCGGACTGTTGCCAAAATGGATTTATCAGTCAGGGACAACATATGATTAGTGACCAGCAGAGATACTCCCCAAAGCAAGCCTGATCTAGAGATCAAGTTCCTCCATTTTCTTAATGGAACTTACATTAGAAATCAGGTAACGATATTCGCACTTTTCTCCTGTGCCTCCTACTCAGACCCTTAAGCTCCTAAAAATCCCTGTGCGAAGGAACTTCAATAGCAGCTTACTAGATGCTTGCTTCATATTTTTTGCTAATTGAGGCAGGCCCTGCGAACTGGAGCTTGGAAGCCAAGATGGTTAACTGCTGGAAATCCTTTAACAAATAAGACATATTAACCCACATTGTGTGGCTAGAGGGTATTTTGCGTTCAAGATAATTAACTTAATAGGGTATGGAGAACAATTCTTCAACCAACCACAATAAAAGAGCTCCAATTTGGTGTGCCAGAGTTCCTTGTGTCCCCTGAGATAAGGTGGAAAAAAACCACCCCAAACCTGTAATGCAGCAAGGAGTACTGGTCTGGCTTGCAGGGCTGCTTAGAGTGCACTCAGGTGCAATATTAACATTTCAGGACTTCCATACGTATCTAATTTCATCATAAATGATAGTCTGAACCATAGCCTAGGCAACTTGACAAAATCATGACGATCAGATCATCTCATTCTATATGCAAAAAGAGAAGAGTGAAAAACAAAGCAAAAGAAGAGTTTTTCTCGTACCTGAAACCAAATGCCCATGCCTGGGTCTGAACACAGGACGACGGAGATGGATCTGCCCATGCTTCTGACGAACTTAGCCTCTGTCATGCTCACAGCTCATTACATGGCCTGGAGAGTCGCTCCCCATGCTAGAAAGGCCGGAGAGAGTAAGGAGGCTACAACTGCTTTACACACAGCAGATCTGCTTCCAAAATTTATCGGCAAGGGACTTTGTCTTTGAAGAACAGTTGTGGGACAAGCAAAGCCCAATGTAGGTACTTGATCATTTGCTCAAACCAGCTGTAGATGAAAAGGGGAAGAAACTGGGAGATGCCTCACGGGTTTGCACATTAATGCTGTCTAGCTGGAGATGCCCTTGTGACACGGCTTCTGGCTTGGCACAAACTCACAAACCACTACAGACGGAGCAAGGAGCTGAAAACAGGGGTGCCAACTGCCATGGCTGGTTCCCATGACTTGTTCAGCCCCGCCTGCCCCATCCCCATCCCCGTCTGGCATAGCCACACAAAGACCCGCCGTCAGGGCCGAGCACTCGCAGCTCCTTTAGCCATGAACGAGGCTCCATGCCGACGAGGCTCCACGTGGAGCACTCTGCAGCTCAGACCCTATGCAGACAGGCAGATTACATATACAAAAAAATCCTCTGCATGTTTGAGGGTGCTAACTTCTCCCTGCTGCCACCGCCTTCCAGACACAACCAGTGCCCTCGGGGAGTCACCCACGTGCTCAGGATCTTTCTGCTTCAACTCCTCATGATCCAGAACATGCATTTCATCTAAATTTACACTGCACTTTATATTCTAATAAATAATAATTATACCTGGATGGTGAAAGTAAGCACAAAAAGTACCAGCCTGAAGGGTAGGAGTGTTTTCCAGGGAGGTGGTAGGTAAGATATGGGCTGACACAAAGTTAGTATGCTGTTGTAATTTTACACCGACTATTTATAGAAGGGACTTGGATAGACAAGCATAAAACTGTCTTAATCACATGGGCTGCCAATCCATTTCTGAAAATCTGCTGTCAGCTTGATCCCGGCTGTGCTAAGGGAGCTTCTTTCTGGGGATGCTGGGCATGTTTGCTTGCTGTTATCTATGGTAAATCTTATACAGTTGAAGCAGCACTTTGCAAAAAACAGTGCGGCATTCCAGAAATAGCAAGTCTATTTTCTGCAGCATTCCATTCAAGTCCCCTAGGCCATCACCATCATGTACAGTAGCTTTTGTACAGTGAAAGAAGTGAGGTCCGAACGGTTTTTCAAAGAGCAGTAGTTACCAAGTATTAAAATACCTCCTCCTACTTCATAAGTGTGCTTTACAGGTTGCAAGTTCTTTTTCACAAGTGATGTATTTGAACAAATCTGAGGCAGCCACCTCTCTCCAGCCGCGTTTTCGCTCGCAGACGGTGCCTGTGGCTCTCGCAGAAAGCCCCCTGCTCTGGAGCACGCGCTGCTCCCAGCTCCCAGCCTCCAGCGCAGGGCTGTGCTCACTCGACCTGTGCAAGCGGCTGCATCGCAGCAAGTGCAGCAGAAAACACCGTGTCTGAGGTGAAGCGGCGAGTCCCAACAGGGTCTCAGAGCCTTTGGATCAACCCCCTCTCTGGCACAGGCAGGGCAAGCATGAGCCTGGACAACAGAAGGAAGATGAACATTAATAGAGATTGGGAGCAAAGTTTGCTCAGGTAGATAAATGTATATTTTAAGGCAGAACTAGCTCTTATATTTAGGAAAACAGGTATGGCTCCTCTGCTTCTACAACTCAGTTTATCCAAAAGACATTCAGAAAACACTCTAAGAAAACTCTCCTAATTAAATTATACGGGGATTCTAAAAATTGTTTCGTAAGTATCTTAAATCATCTTTGCATGATGTCAAGACCTTATTAAAAGTAATAAAAATTATTATGGTGAATAATGTGCTTTACACTAAATGTTCCAGGTGTCGAGGTGCATAACTGTGTTAATTTTCTGTAGTCTTCCAAAAATCAGTAAACAATTAAGACTTGCAGTAAAATATCACATGGCTGCAGGGTAAAATGCATCATTAAAAAAAAATCCTCACACATTTCAGGATGGAAGCTTGGCAGCTTAACCGAAAACAAGCTGCACTGAAGTAATTTCTGCAGAGCCAAAAGGACAATACTCTCTGGAGAGCAACTATGGACTGCGGCGTGGTGGCTGGAGACAGGAAACACACTTACGGTTTGGTGCATTTCCAAGGTTTTTTGGTTTATTTTCACAAATAGCCGCATGGTGTTTACTCTGAAAATTTAGCACAAGGGCAAAAATCTCTATTGGTATGAATTAGCACCACACATTTGGGTCATATTTTGCCTGCTTCCACCAGAAAAGAATTTAGTGTAAGTTACTTGAATCCCATTGAAAAGTTCTTGCACTGTGGGTGTCCTCCAGTCCTGGTCTACAGCTCTGCTAGCAATCAACAAGTTCAAGGGGTTTTGGTCCAAGTCTCCTGAGCAGGAGAGAGGTTTGGGGGAGGACATATGTACATGTAGAAGTTAATAAAATATTTTTTGGCCTTGGGAAGAATCAATGCTCTGTTCTCCACCACAGTTCCCCCTCAGTTTTACTGAGTGACAGAGCAGCACCATCCTGAGTTCCTCTCCTGTTCCCATTGCTCCAGGGAAACGTCATTCAAGGCACTGTCTACTTAACAAAGATTTCATTGCTCAGATGAAAAAAAGTCAGGAAAAAGGGCACCTTGGAGGAGAGGGGAGGGGGTGTGAAGAAAAAAAAAAAAGAAATTAAAAAAGTGAGATGAACAGGAGGCAAAGAAAAGGCCAGAACTTAACACGCCAGCACTGCAGTTCTCTACCATGGCTGCCCAGGCTTCTTGTGGCCCACAAGAAGTCTGGAGGCAGGAGTTCCCTCTGCCACTGCCACTCCAGCTCCTTCCTGTGCCAAGGAGGCATACGGGGGAGCACTCTGGGATCTCAGGGTCACCCATAGCCACCTTGAGGATCCAGTATTATTTTAGAATCCGGAAGGGATAAGGCTTACTTTAATTTTTTGAGGAAGCAGCAATCCCAATTGGGATATTTAACCCTACTTGATCACAACTGGAACATTTAAAAGCCCAGCTCAACTTCACTGATTTTGAGTTACCTCATGGACAAAACTAACCTTTCCTTCAAAAGGGGTTTTCCAGTATCTTCCAAACTCTATTACAAGAGTTCAACACAGGTCATGTAACAGCCAGGAATTCTGGGCTACCAAAAATAGCCAGGAGATGCTACAGAACTCCACAGGAACAAGTCAATTCAAGCTGAGGTGCACGTGAGGTGAAAAGATTGGTGAGGGTGTCTTTAGAAAGCCCTTCTGAGACATCACGTATGGCTGGTAGTGAGCCTGCGTGTATCTGCACACCCTGTTGTCCACAGCTACATGTTACACAGCCTGTAGATGGGCAAGAATGAAGCCTTGTGTGACCACATCCTTTTAACACGGAAACAATCTTTTCTAGGTGACTGCCTGAGTTTATTGCCTGTCAGTCACCTCACTCAATTATCGGGTAATCCTGGAGGCCTGCTCATGGTCTTTTAAAGCCTCATTGCTCAACAGTTGTTCCCCTTTAGCCTCTGATTTTCCCATTCTTCAAGAAATAATTCAGCTAGGCTCTTCCCCCCCTTGGCTTGTGCCACCTGGGTAGAGTCTGCAGTTGGGCAGCAACGAATTTTAGCAAAAATAAATGCACTTAAAACAGTGCAAGACTTCAAATATGCAGCCAGGTAAAGCAAACCTGGAATCCAGCAGCTGCTGGTCTCTGATTGCCCTTTTTTCAGGCGGAAATGTGCTGATTATAAACAAAGGAATCTCACAGCAAGTGACCTATGAATAGGTGCAAGTACTGCTTTTAAAAGATAAGCCCCTTCGCCACCCTTTATCCTCCTGCAAGCTGCAGCTGTCACTGAAGCTGCTGCTGCCCAGCCCCGCCTGTGACCCCACAACTGCTGGACGCTGCGGGCTGAACTCCCCAGCGCGGCGTTCACTCCTCCCCTGCAGATGTGATGGGAGGATCTGCCCAGCCCTTGTCCTGGCTTCAGTTTTTAAGGACCGCTTCCCTGTGAGGGACGACCAATGCGGGCGCTGCGTGAAGGATGGGATTGTCACTTCACCGCACCTGTGGCAGCTGTAACAGGAACAAATCTGGCTTTGGTTTGCCTCAAGGGCTTTAAACCATATTTTGATACGAGTACTACAGCAGGGGAATTATCCTATTACAGTGAAGGGATTACTCGATACGCCTGCCACTGACAGCTATTGCAAGTGTAATGACCCACATTCCCCAGGAACGGCCAGCGGACAAATTAGCTGCAGCCACACGCACCTTTTTGCTCTCCTGTACTAACTGCCTACACAGTCACTGAGGTTTTGCATAGCTCCTCAGGCAGGTTCGTCAGAGCTTTCTATTCCACCAGTGACCTGAGCTGTGGAGAAATGCTGCTGGAGGGTTCCCCACATCCCTGCACTTGATGGGAACTATGCAAGGGAGAAGTGGGCACAGACCAGTTGCCTCTGGAGGGGGAAACACAAGAGCCTTTCACATGATGATGTTCTTCCCCACGTTTATTCGATATACCAGAAGATACTTTGATATACCAGAAGAGCTTGGCCATGTCTGATTAGTGACCTCCTCGTAGAAATGCACGTCACACTTGTCACACCACCCACCGGGAAACCGGTCTGGCTCTTGGACAGCAAAACTGAGGGGAATGACTGTGAGGGGCTCAGCAACCAAACGTGTTTCCAGAGGAGCTCTGATAAAATCAGATGCCTTGCAAAATACTGCATGCAGTTTTACTACCAGAACATGCAGAGAGAAGACAGGGAAAGGAGGTGGGTGAAAACACCTCAGCTCTGTTTCTTCATTCAGGTGAAGGTCTTTATCATTCTTTTCTGCATTTTCTGAATAATTCTGCCATGAAGACCTCGGACGCACCCAGACAGGTACCTGCTCCCAAGGAATGCAGTCGGTGTTCAGTGCACAGGCTCCCTGCAGAGGACATGAGGATCCAAACCAGCACGCTCATCTCAGAACCATTTTCAGCTTGGGAACAGGACAGGCTAAACATGGATGTGTCAGCAGGTGAAATGCAAAAATAACCCTGGGAACCTTTCCCCTCCCAGGTAAAGTGCTTTCACCACTCATCTCCGGAGCCAAGCTCGCTCCTGTGAACATCAGGGTTTTGTTCCAAGGACAGAGCCTGTCCTTCTGCACAGCAGCCCAGCTTCACCTGCGTGAGGGAGAAGGAAAGCCTCCACTTACTCCAAACACCCTCTGCTTTAGTAGTTACATGGCTCTTCTGGGAAGGAGGCAGAGAGCTGAACACGGGTGATTAATTTCCATTGAAAGGACACTGATTTCGAGGCCAGCAGTTCTGCAAAGAGCAGTGGTGGTCTGTGGAGCCCTGCCTCAGGAACAGGCTAGAAACACCTACCATAGCTTACTAGGGCTTGCAGACAGACAAGCCTCCTAAGCTTGCTAGATGATGATCACAACACAGACCGTGGCCTCTCCCTGCCAAAGCACCCAATCAGCCAGACCTTCTCCCACTGCAGCCCTGGTACAGCACGTTTGGAAACTGCTGCCCCAAACAATTATTGAAAAACACGCCGGAAAAGTGGACTCAGCCAGAGGTTTGACAGAAAGCAACATTTGCAACTGGTTTTGTGAGGGCCTTACTCTTGCCCAGGCAGGTTAACAAGTGTCTGGAGTAGTGGATGGGGCTTCTCAGGAGCCCCTCGTGAAGCAGCGTTTAATTGTTTGACACAGACCTATTCTGTGCTGCCAACAGTCTTGCTTTACCGGAATGTTCAAAATTGTGCATCTAGGAGTTTGGGGAGCTCTCTGGTCAGTAGGAGAATGCACTTGGGAGGTGAGGATGCCACTGAGATGACGATTTTAAGTCATGGGTTTAGATCCACATACTGAAATTATTCCTGTGTCTTGTCCTTGAGGCTTATTATCCTTTATTGGATCTAGTCCCTGGTACTCAAACGCTTCAGACACAGGCACAGAAGAAATCTAAACACGGACTGCCACTCACATGATGTGACTAAAAACTTCTCTCCTGCCGTTTTGTGCACCGCGAGGAAGCAGCTGGCGCAGGAGAAGCAATGCTGTTATCAGCCAGGAGGAGAATTCAATGCGTATTTAATGCTGGCCCTTGTCAGAGGTGAGAGCCCCAGAGGCTGCACATCAGCCTGCACATCATTAGAGGCTTTCTGCTTGTTTACACAAGATAAACGACGGCAACGCAGCCTGAGCCAGTCAGTCCGTGATTTCCTCAGGTATGCCACTGCCCAAACCACTTGGCCAGACTGTCACTTGGCAGAGATTTTATTGTCTCAAATCGAGGATACACAATGGCTGAACAACAGCCGCCTTCTGCCAGACCTCAGGACCTAATCCAGAAAGCCCCCAAAGGGGCTGCAGCCCAAGGCACACGTGGCCAGTGAAACATCTGGACGAGCAGAGCGCCCTCCCGGCGAGCCGTGCCCCGCGCTGTCCTCGTCTGAAAGCCGGCGCAACTCTGTCCAAAGGGGAATTGGCTGAAAGCACTAGTGTTAAACTATTACTCATTTATTGCAAAATTAATCCCTCCTTTAAACCGCAAACCCTGGCTTCCTCCAAGCCTTCCTTCTCGTTACCTCTAGCCCTTTCCTTTTAATAAAAAAGGCGGCGCATCTCGGAGCGCCGCAGCTCATTTCGCTCTGCAGATGTACAAACACCACCGTAAGCCAGTTTGTGTGTCATAAACGAAGAACTGAGGGGTTTTATCAAAAACAAACATCTACACGCACATGCTTGCACACAGAACAGACCAGAAAAACCCCAGCGGGGGG
>NW_010426232.1:0-702 GCF_000710305.1 Buceros rhinoceros silvestris | reverse complement strand
CATTTGAGGCCTCAGAAAGTTCACTTTGTTCCTTGTTAACAGTTAATAAAATTTTATCCCCGGCTATAACTATGTAAAAATAACTTCTGCGTTCAAGCACATGGCTTAAGGAAACAATACTCCAGTGTCATAATTAGCTTAAATCAGGCATGAATTAAAAACGCTATAAAAATTATAAAAATTATGTGCAATTTCATTTAAAAGGCAGAGCAGTTTGATACAAAGTAGGGGGGGGTATTTTTTGAAAAAAATCACCGTTTTTCTACAAATCTATGTAACCTTACTCAGGGAAACAGGGGAGAAAGCTGGGAAAGTTGTCTCAAAGAGATTTTCTGCCCATTCAGATGAAGCATAAAATGTTAAAACATCAAAACCTTTCACGAAATGGCAAATCTTGGAAAAAATCCCGACTGGAAGTTTCGAGGCTGAATTAAACCTAAAAATTAAACTCAGGAAAAAGAACTTTTCATTTGCATTGTTAACCGAGGCTTTCGGAACCAGACTTTCCCCCCCATTCCGAGGACGGGAAACTCGATTTCTAACGAAACCGTGATTTTTTTATAACCACACGGCTCCTGGAGCTGGAGCCTTCTTCAGGGCGAACGAAGGCGTTTTAGAGCCCTCGTCTCTCAGGACCACGCTGCCGAGGTGGCTGAGGGCAGAGGGAGGCTTTCGAGACGCTGCTCCACGTGCGTGCCCAGC
>NW_010426231.1:62023-62283 GCF_000710305.1 Buceros rhinoceros silvestris | reverse complement strand
GGCCCCACCCCGCGGAGCACCGCAATCCCCCACTCGCTTTTTTGACTCCCATTCCCTGAGCTTTCCCCTTAGGCTTCTGCTGGGGTCTTTCCGTCTCCATGGAAATACAGACGGCCGCTGCCACCTCGGGCCGCTGTCATTATTCCCGCATTAAAGCCAGTTATCGGGTCGTTCCCCCGGCATCCACTCGCGTCTGGACCTCCGAGGGCCACGTCTGGCGAGCGGGAGGCCGGCGGCCCCGGGGGGCCCGGGCTGGGCGG
>NW_010426231.1:49771-61957 GCF_000710305.1 Buceros rhinoceros silvestris | reverse complement strand
GGGGACGCTTGCTAGGCAGCGTCCCCCGGCAGTCATCACCTGTGAATGCCGTAACGAAGTGCTTGATGCAAGGAAGGGGGGGAAAAGTGAAATATTTTAGCATATTGAAAATATTAATGTTGGCTTGTAGGAATTAATGTAATGGGCTATAGTTATTAACAACTTATAAAGGCTTAAATCAATATAAATTAATTTAATTATGATTTCTAATTGCATTATGCATGATCAATTTGAAACACTACATTAAAGATAATTAGAGCAGGGTGCTAGTCACTAATCACTTCCCTAATAGCTTAATGAAAAGGAACACCATGTATTACCTGTGGGGTGGACCTGTGAAATAATATAAATGCTCATTTTCCAATAGAAAATACCTTTTAATAGACATTTAAATCACTTTATTGTAAACACAAAATGGATTTGGACTTTTTACATGGCCTTTCTTTAAATTTTATTCATGTTGATTGAAGTGCTGATGTATTATGAGTCCATCTATTGATGACCCAAAGGATCACTAACTTTTATGTAGAATTATCATGGTGTCCTTAGAAGCTAGTGCCAAGAGGTCACAGTAGATGGAGGTCCTAGCTTAGCATAATGGCTTTAACATTTCCATGACATCATCAGGGAATCTGAAAAGGAGTCTAAGGATAATCAGAGTGGTCATTCAGAAGCACAGTAAATATTTTATGAGGATATATAGAAGACAGGAAAGAAGGTGGTCAGAAAGGTGAAGCTCTACTTCTTCATGCTCTGTGAAGAAGATTTTTTACTTGGTACCAATTTTGATTGAAAACTTGTGTATTGTTAACACAAAAAAAAAAAAAAAAAGAAAGAAAGAAAAAAGGGCAGAGCATGACCCTTGGGGAGGTGAATCCCAATTTGTTTTCAGTGGCTATCTAAATATATTTGTATTCATTTTCACCCTTACGAGTTACAGAATATTTCTTTCTTCCTTTTCTGATGTAAATACTTGATTGCTTGATTCTTCATTCGCCCTGCACGTTATAACTTATCCAGGAATCTGTTCACACTTTAATAACAAATGTTCATTTATTGTTAAAATTAAAAGCAACCAATATAAATTAATGCCTTGTAAATGGACAGTGTATGGCAGAGTATTTGAAAATGCTTTCCCTGTGATCAGCTTTATTTTCATATCTTTGCCTAATAGTTGAAGCAGTATTATCAGCATACATCTTGGTTAGACTCATTCTTAGTTTTCAGAGAAGTAGTATATAATTAGGGTAACTGAGAGTTGAGGAGAACGGTAGAGAACAGTAGTATGTAACACCCACATTTGTTACAGCAAGACCTGTTTGAAGAATTTTACTTCTTTTAAGGCTTGATTGAGACCTTAAAGTTTTGTGACTCCTGAGGATAACACTGTCTGAATAAAAAAGAGTGAAGGATAGAGTCTAAACGTCACCTGAGGAATATAGCCCTTTAAGGCTAAGTTATTAGAAACATACTGATTTTATTACTGAACTATGAGGGCAGATAATTCTGTAGATGAAATGATTCCAGCCATATGCAGTTGTTCTTTTTTAAAAGACTCCTGTTTAAAAGTGAACGGTAGAATAGTCATTCTCCCTCCTACCTCCTGCAGTGAGAAAGTAGAAGCAGAAACAAGCTTACTTTGCGTAACAATTTCTAAGTATTCCAGTGAAGTGAGACAAATTGCAGGATGAGCCTGGTCATTCCCTCTGTTGTTCACAGCTTGAAATGATGTGGCCTCATACTGCCAAGATCCACTGACAATATCTGAAAGCAATTTGTGGAGAGGTTCTAAAAGGTGCAGGTATTCCAACCTCAGATTTGCTGCTTTTCTTTGGGAAAATCCTCCACAGAAGCCCTCAGCTCCTGCAAAGAAAGTTCTGAACAGCACTAAGTATCTATGGAGTCTGTTGAACTAAGTATGATGTATCAACACAGCTTAAAATATCCAGGTGACAAATGCCTAATCAAATCCGGTAGAGAGAAACCCTCATGGCTCCTATATTGTTTCAGCTATTGTAACTACTCCAGCTGCTGTAACTTTCCCGCTATGTTTGTTCACTACCACACCCTGACCTCTGTCCTAAATGAAATGATTTCCACGACCAGTGTTCAATTGCTTGTCAAGAGTGAGGAGTCCCCCAGCATGACTCTTCCATAGCCAAAGAACTAACAAGGAGAAAAACAGTCCACTGGATTTCATAGATCAGCTCAAGGACGGAAGGCTGTATGTAAACTCATCTTGTGAAATGCCTTAGTTTTCTCTGCCATGAATAAATATTGCATCAGCCTACATTTTTAGTTCTGTAAAAACTGTTGGTGAGATCTTATCTACAAAAAGGTGCAAGTGGGCTATTAGCTAATACAACTACTTTTCAGAATATTGATTTTCCATTTTTTTTATTTAAGTCAAGCACAAAAAAGAAAACCCTTGCTTGTGCAGGGGACCCTTGGTTATAAAAGCCTCACCCATACACCGTTTTAGTGGTTAGATTGAGAATCACATGGAACCTATGTTTTATGCTGTTCTTTCATTTAGCAATTGATTTTAGATAGCGCTGTGAACCAAGGATGGAGCATGAGTGTTGTTTAAATGCCAGGGAAAGGAATGAAAAGAGTTATGTAAGATTCAGTGACAACTGAAGCTTACTAGCTTTGTAGCTCTGGAACTACCCCATGATCCTCTCTCTAAACCAAGTAGTTAATAAAACAAATGCCTTCATGGTTCAAACACATCTTTCTATTGTTTTGGGGAACATCTGAATGATTGGCATGTTTGCAACCGTGGCAATTCACCAGAGCCTTAGGATCCATTTTTGTAAATTTTTGCCCAAGTTTTTTTGTGGAATATAAAATTGATTTTTCTCTTTGCCTAAAATTCAATGGAAGGAAAATTTTATTTAATTTAAATAGTTTATTTAAAAAAAATTGCATTTGCTGCCTCATATCTCAAGGTTTCCCCTTTTCTGATTGACTTTTGCACAATCCACTGAGAGCTGCAGGCAAATATGTTTGCAGAAACTTTAAGGCTTCAAAACTAAACCCGTCAGTTCTGGTTTTCAGTAATAGAACTTGGCATATTTTGATCAGAGGCTATTTTAGGCAGGATATCTGTGTTTCGTAGAATATGCAGATAGGATAACTGTATCTGACCAGGTTGTCATCGTGATCCTGGTAGTGAGCTGCCAAGCTCGATGTGAGTGTGTTGAGTTGCAATGCTCTATTTTTAGAAAGTTCAAGCTGCTCAGACAAGCTATGCGACAATATCAGCTAATCAGACATTGGGTATCATGATTTTTTGAAAATGCACAGGGTTGTGCTAGAGAAGGTTTTAAGTAATATGAAGAAAGGGAAGGTCTTTTCAACATCCATGGGCGACTGAAGAGGATGATGCTCTTAGCATGTAATTAAGTATTAATAATAGGGAGAACTTGGACTTGTTTTTACTCTCCAAACCATTGTTAATAGGTCTCAGTCTGGCAACGAGAACACTAGGCACATTGTTCTGCCTCTCACCTTTTTAACCCTGTTTGTATATTTAAGTAAACACCTTTTAAGGTCTTTCGTGCTTACAATTGGTGACAAAAACAATCTGAATGTTAAATCAGTGCTGGGATTGGTAAGGGAGCATATTCTGGTTCAAACATCACGAACTGAGTAAATCATGATAGCCACCTACTACTTTGTCTGTATTTGAACTGCATATGGTTCGGTTGTCCAAAACAAAGGACAAGAAGGTTGTGCTTATACTCATCCACAAAAAATGTAGAAATATAAAAAAAAAAATTGGATTAGGAAACAGATGGATATAATGACCTTCCTTACTCTCAATCATATTCTGCCAGCTAAGTGTATGAGTCTGAAAAATTGCACTAATGAAGCTATTTGAAGGCTTTTGTGGACAACTGCTTCCTCTTTGAAGATTAAATGAATGATGTTGATGTGATTAATCTTAGTACAGGGAGTGATGCAGCAGCCAGAAAATACCTTGGTGATTTTCATAATTAAACTGAATCAACATTTCAAAGAAATGCCAGTGTTATCACTTGTATATTAGAATTACATTCATTAGACAGAAGAAACAAATAATTTGAGCAAACAAGATTTTCCTTTTGGTGTACTGAGACTTCTGTCATGTCTCAGAGTATCTTACTATAAATCATCATTGCTGTTGAATTTCATCCTTGCTTTTTCAGTTACTTGTTTTCTGTATATTTTTTCTTGCTTCCGGATTACTTATTTCATCATTAAATACCTTCTCCCAGTTTTCCGGTTAAAATTGCCTGCCCAGCATAGGATTTCAAATCATTGTCACTGAAAAATGATGTTAATAGTTGCTGGTTTATGTGGAGTCAGGCATTCCAATGCTCCCTAGCTTTACAAGGGCTCGTCTATAAAGGATAGAACAACCCACAGAATATATGAAAGGCAGGAGTGGCAAGTCTCTGCGTAAGACTGAGAATACAAATAGTAGTTCATCCAGTAGTAGTGATCTGTGGAAATAACAGTTTAGGTCAGATTCTGCATGTTAACTCATTCCCTGAGAGTCTTACAGATTTTGGAAGGACTGCCCAAAGTAATAATAATCCTCAGCAGCTGTTAAAGCGACAGGATCTGGATTCATGTAATTGGGCAACTCTAAGTGTTCTCTAACAGTGCTTATTTAAAATATTTGAATAAGATATGTGCACTGTTTTGTAATATAAGGAAATTAAAGTATGAAATATGTTTCCAAACATACATGCTTAAACACATAGATGGACACACATATTATGCACACATATACTCATAGACAGTAAACTTGACACTGCCAAACAGTTTTGGTAGGGTAAGAACGATGAACAACACAAAAATACAGTCAGCTGCTTCTTTAATGCAAATGAAAGTGAAGGTGTAGGGTTAATGACTATTGCATCAATACAATTTCACTGTATTACTCTTTCTATCATCACTTCAGATTATTTTAAAGGTTTCTCTGTGACTTCTGGTAACCCTGATATTTACAGTGTACTTCTAGTCATTGCACAATCTTTCATTTCACGATGGTGTAATAGAAAAATAGAAATGACTTCTTTAGTGCAGTGGATGAAAAACTAGCTTTTCACTTTGAGGACCTCAGTTTTAGTCCACTCCATAATTTGAAGTGAAATGAGCTTGGTGGTCTTCACACAATCTCTAATGGGCAATAATCAACACTACCAAGCTGAAGTTTTCCTCCATACTTAGTTTAAAAGCAGCAGATGGACCTGGAATGCCCACTGATTGCAAGGAAAAGGTTTCTGTGATATCGTTTAGGTAAGATACAAAGAAAACATACCCCTCACCCTGTCTGACCTTCAATCCCTTCACCTAACCTTCTCTTTCCATGCAGCTTACTCCATTTACCTCAGCTTATTTTTCCTATACCACCTCTAATATCTTTACAGAGGAAACATTGTTTTTACTGTCATCCCACACATCTTTTTATCTGTATCTTTTACTGTTCTTTATCCTGTATTGTGTCCCTTCGGCTGGGCACTACTTTGCACAGTGCTTTGTATATGACTCAGTAAGTGTTTCTTCCTACCAGAACAAATGTGATTACCACCACTGATGACATTTGCAGGTGGGAAACCCCAAGGAACGTGCTATAATTAATGGCCCAAACAAGAAACTGATGGAATTCCTGTGTTTACTGATTTCATATGCACATCTGTCATGCTGGGTGGCAGCTCTATATTTATAAATCAGCACAGAGTGCACCTTGTGACCAAAGAAAACGTCCATCTCACCTACCTTTAACCGTGAAAGAGACAAGTTGCCAAGTCTAAGCTAACAGTTAGAACTTATATTGTTCATGAATACAGAGGTTGGCATTTCTGAACTGAGATCTATTTAATCCGAAGGCAGCTGACTGTGATAGCTGAGCAGAATAGCTCTCTGGAGGTCCCTATCCTTTCCACCGGCTTTAGCACAGACAGAAAGGCTGTTAACCAGCCTCGGAGAGCTATACAATCTCACCTCATCCTTTGTGATCCAGGTCTTATTGCTTTCAGGTATGCCTCAAAAGACCTTGGGGATACATGGAGTTTGTTCATTCTGAAATTCGTTTTGGCTGCAGGTGTGTGAACATGAGAATGACTTTAGAGTCATTCGTGGGAAAGGAACAACAGCAGATTGTAGGTTGGTCTTCATGTGCTAGAAGTTTTCATAGTCTTATCAGAGATCCAGCTTGATTTCTTTGTCTTGAGAAGGAGGGGAAAGAGGAGAGTGGAGAAAAGGTGTAAAAAAAGAGGAAGTGTCCTCTTTCTCATGCAATCAATAGCAAAATGTATTTTTTAAGACTATATCTTTAGCTGTTTTTTTAATTTTTGCTACTTTCATCTCCCCTTAAAAATTACTCCAATGGGCATCCCTCATGTTATTACAGATATTTTAAACACAGTCTGCCTTCCCTTCCTCTCTCCCTTCTCGTTCCAGAACTTGACTTAAGGCTACGTGAAGGCTTAGGTGAGATCAAGGATCAAGTGCTATATAGTGCGCACACTCTACCAGTGTGAAGACTCTGGTCTTGGTCGGGATGGTGCTGTACCATTGGGCCTGAGAGTTAGAGGTGATTTCCTGGCATGGATGCGTTTAGGAAAGTTGAAGTAGCTGAGATAGTTAGCTGGGTTACGTAGCTTTCACAGAAAGGCAGTGAAGAAGCAACAACATACAGTGGGTGTGAGGGCAGTATTACTCTCCAAAGACATATTACATTAGCTACATAGTTATCATAAATTCCTTTTGTGTAGATACAGTTGTACTGATATCTTCCTTTGGTCCAGAACAATCAGTTAGGGTGGGCTTCTCTTCAGTTGGCTTGAGACATTCAAAAAGTAGGCATTGAACCTGAACTGGTTATTCCGATTCTCTCTGGAGTCAGTGTAAAGTGATAAACATCTCATGGGATCTTGGTCCATCACTGAATAAGTGACTCATGTAGGATGGATTAATCGCTTCCTAGAGGTACCTATTTCTCTTCCTTTTTAGAGTGTTACAGGTAGGGAGAATTAATCCTTTCTCTCCTGTAAAATATTTATGTGATTTCAGTAGTCATCTGACCATAAAAAAGGCAGGAAGGAGTATATTGTGCAACACGAATCATACTCTATGCGTACACCAATATACATACAGGTGCATTCACATCTCTCCAGGAGCCAGAAGCAGTAGAGGGTCTTGAAAAGGTTTGTTTCGGAGAGGAACAACATCAAACCAACTTCAGTGGAGAAAATGTAAGGACAAAATTTGCTTCCTGTGTTGGAGAAGATTTTCAGTTCAAGTAGCCTTGTTAGAAACTGGGAAGCCTACATTGCAGACTCTGAGCAACAGACAGATTGAAGAGGATGGATGTTATAGGTGAGCATCTATTAACTTTCAACAAACTACTGTTGAAAACAAGAATTATAATGACTATTGGTTGAATCATACTATTTGTAAAAAGTATTTTCTGTATATGGATAGAAAGGACATTTAACAACAAAATCAATGAAAATATCTTCAGAAACAAACATTTAAAATGGAGTTGAAGTTTCAAAACAAGAACAGGTACCAGCTCATCACAGAATTTATAAACATCATGCTCTTAAAAACAAGGAGAGGAGTAATAAGAGATATCTTCTCTCTTACTTTGCTCGTATGATGAACATTCATCTTAAATGAGAAAGATATAACATATAAAACTTAACTTTATTTACTGTTAGAATTCCTTAATGTATCACTTTTATGTATAATATAAATTTTTTTTTCTATTTATTTTTAAAGGTATGAAAAAATAATAAACCTAAAAAGATATTATTTTATAACTAGTTTGCAGTAAAATATTTATAGTAGTTGTTTATCCACAATAACATTGTATATTTAACCCAGAGACGAAGGAAGTGCAACATTGTTGGCTTAAGGTAAAACTATGTGTTTTTATGATTTACATTTCAGTATTTTAATACTTCATGAATACATAGATGATTTTATTTCCCTTTTAAAAGAGCTTTCTAGGCTAGTTGTATTTCAGTATGACTAAAGAACTGGATTTAAAATGTTTAACTGTAAAATGGTTTGTGAGGAAATACAGATGGCTTTGTTTTTTATAAGAATGGTCCTTCCTCAGTCACGCTAAGTGGTATTGCTGAAACGTCGCTGTTCCAGATCTTCAAATGCCTTTCACAACTGGTGATGTGGAAGTATCAGACAGAATAGTGACACGTGATTCTGTTCATTGGATCAGGAGACTCAAAGGGCTGGGTTACTTTTCTTACTGACGTGCCAAGTGCCATTGGAGAGGTGGTAGGTATCTGTATTTTGTGTTCAACTGGAAGGTACAAAACAGGACCTAGTACTTGACTTACCAAATTGCAGATGGGACCAGGCACAATATCTTGTGGTATCTGGAATGGTGCTGGACACTATATTTAGGAAAAGGAGTCCCTCGCTGGTCTGCTTAAATGTTGATTTCATGGAGACATGACTTGCACCCTTGAAGTTGCCTTTGTTAATGGTAAAGGAAATCTAAAGTGACTGGCCTAGTCATGGGCATTAAAGCTGTAGACCTAAAGTTAGGTGAGCTGAGTTTTGTCTTTGGGACCCAAGTTCAAAACCTAATGCTCTAATCTTCTCCTCACTTGCCAGTTCATCCTGAGAGGCCCACAAAATCCTATTCATCCGCTGAATTTCATTGGGAAGTTGATTGATAACTAAATTAGGATTTAGGATCATAAATGGATAGATCTTTGGCTTCAAAGTGAACAGCATATTGATGCCATACCATCTAAACAAAGGGCTTATGGGCTTACAGGTGTCAAGTATGCCTTCTAAAACACAACTGGAGTTGATTCTGCTGTTTTCTCTAAAAAAGCCTTATCATTAGGATAATTGTTCAACATTTGGGTTCAGCATCTGCTGCGGCATGAGATGACTTGAACCTAATCTACTCCATCCCAAGGAATATCCTGTTTATTACACCATCAGGTCAGCAGAGATTAAAGGCCTTGTGTTCTCTCTCGTTAGAGATGGACAACTGGGTAACACTCATTAGTTATTGATCACTGGAATGCAAAGAAATACTAGCATAAGTAGGTTGCTTTTTGGGAGTTCGCCAGAATTTGACCTCCTCTTTTGGTTTTTTATATTAATTGTACTTGATAATTAAATAAAATAAAGTAGACACAGAGTTTCCTGAAAATATTGACCAGTTCACTTTCTTAGTTTTCTTCCTTCCAGTAGAGAAACCTAGCCACCAGGCTTAAGTCATGTATAGTTCCTTAGGTCTGCCTTCCCTCTGGTCCCACAAAACTGTTCTGAGATGGTATTCCGTTGCAACTGATTGCAGTCATCACTGCCACATGAAAACTGCTCTTTCAAGAGGTTATCCTCAGCTAAGTACATTGGATTTGCTGTATTTGTCCCCTGAATAGTTTTGGACTCTGGTGTCTATATTGGCTGAAAGCTTGATTCGATTTTCCGCTTGTCTCCAAGTGCTACCTCAGATACTCTATTCAAGGCGGGGGCTCTTGAATATGGCATGGATCCAAAAGGACCCATGTTTCGTGTAGAGATCATAAAGAATCACAAAATCATCTGGTTGGAAGAGACCTTTAAGATCACCGAGTCCAACAATTCACCCTGCACTGCCGGAGTCCCTACAACATGTCCCTCAGCACCACATACGCACAATCTCCATTCATTTAGACAACTATCTTACTGGCATGCACATACATACAGACTCCTAAATTTACATTGCTACAGTCTGGTGTTGAATCTTTTACTCAAGATTTGATTCAGTTGTCCATGCACAGGCCCCCAGTGTTATTTCAAATACCCTGGGTTTAGCTGTTTACAGAGCTGGTGGACATGATGCAAGACCTAAGTGAGACCATTGTTCCTCTGGAGTGTCAGCTAAAGAGCAACCAGAAGGCTCATACAGCTTTAGATGCCTATGTATAGGCAACTGGATTAAACTCCTAATGTCAATGACTAAACTTCAGAGGGAGGCAGTGATAGAGCTATATTCTGTGGCTAATGTTTCAGAACAGCTATCTTTAAGTGAGTCTGGTCCCAGCAGGTGGACTCTCTGGTCTATTCTTTGGTGTCTAGCTCTCTCCACTAATCGATTAGGAAGTCTAAGTACCCAATTTAGGCAGCCTGTGGCTGCCTAAGTAATGTTGTTAATTTTCCTAACTCCTACAAAGGAATTAGGAGATGATATATTTCCTTGAGACTGTGCCCAAGCAGCCAGTGTTTCATGGTCAAAATTATCCAAGAGTCTGAAATCTGCTTTTGGACAATCTGGTAATTGCCTAAATCCTGATCAACTAGATGTGTAACACATGCCTGTGCAATCTTCGGATTTTAAGTTATGTTACCCAACACACTTATTATATGCAATATGATAGGAACAGGTTTAACTCCTGATATAACCTGCAGATTTCTGTGGCCTGTAGTTGAATGGGGCATACCAAGTCCTTTAGAACTGATTGTGTAGAAGTATAATAGAGCATATGCTTTAAGTTAAGTCTGAAATTGTTTTCATTTAAAATAAAAAACTCTGTTTCTGTTTGTTCTATTTTGTTAGGGATTTCAAACTGCATCTCACCAAAATGTTCTAAGCATCAGGCTAGTAGATTTTCTGGGGTTGGCTGCTCACAGCCTCTCCTTTTGAGATGTGATGTTGCACTTCACAGAGGGAGATTAAATATTCATTAAGCTAGTGAAAGAACAAGCTTCTCAGAAGACAGAAAGAGGCTGGTACTTAAGGCAGTCACCTGGGAAAAAGGCAGTTCTGGATTCCAGTCACTGCTATAATGATTACTTAGTATTAAACACATACACTGGTTCACGAACCGGAACCCAGCTTCTTTCTTGGATGGATGGGGAGTTGACTATCAAGTACTTCTCCCTGTCTGTTGCAGTGATTACTTAATTATCCAGGAAAGCTCTGGCTGGGGAGAACGAGCTCTCCTTTGGGAGGCAAGAGATTGTAGTTCCATGTGGCAAAGAAAACCAGATGTGCATTTCTCAGACTCTTCATTATCCAAAAGTTAAAAAAGGAAACTCCTTTCATTAGAGTGTAAAACATTGTAACTTATGGCTTTAGAACCATGAATCCATGGAAGAAGGCATCTGCTGCAATCCAAAAATAAGTTGCAGAGTAAGGAGAAGGTTTAAGACATGTGCTTAATATTTCCTGAAGTGCACCCTTGCCCAGCATGTCTTTGTGGATTCCATCATTCCTGTACAATTTGCACAGAAACAAATCTAACTCAGGACCGCAGATTTTAGTACAAAAGTGCGCCTTTTGGATAAATGCTGTGACATTTCACAAAGGTCCTTTGCAGATCTGTCATTTCACGTAAAACTCTCAAAGACATTTTGCATTGCTTCTATAACTCCTCTTGAAGCTAAGGTAGATTTTACCATGGATTTCAGAAGATGCGGCACTAGACCAGCAGAAATGTCTTTTATACCCCACTTTTCCCATGCAGTTTCAAAAGGAGAAATATTAGAGTATATATTCTATTAAATAAATCTTTGCAAGATCATTTGCGGTCTTGATACAAAGCTAGGGGATTTATTTCTTTTAATATATGTTTCTATGCTGAAAAACACAAAATTATGCACATTGATGTGAATAATTTGAAATTCTGGTTCAAATGCCTGATCCAGCAGCAGATGACCTGTGGAGTTTCAAGGTTTTGTTGCATGGGGTGAGTCTGAACATATGCATTAAGTTAAGTCCATGGACTTGCTGACTCAGGAGCTGAATTACCCATATCTACTTGAGAAAAGACCTGTTGAGTGTTGAAAAACTGTGGCATCAGGCAGCGAGGGAAAGAAAAGCAAAATCAATGTTGACTTGCTCATAGAACACGTGGAAAAATAATTTTAAAAGACCAATCAGACAAATCTTTTCAATGTCTTAATATGAATTAGAGGTAAATTTTTACCGGGAAAGATGAAAAACATTTTTCTTGCCTCAGAAAGAAGTCGGAATAAGTCATTCAAGAAAAAATAAAGAAGGGGCAAGATCTAATTTTGCATGAAGAGAAATCAAAGTCGACATGAAATGTCCCCTTTTTCATATTCTGTTTTTTTTCCTCATTTCTATCTCTCTCTCTCCTTCCTTCTTGCTGATAGTCTGTTACTGTTTCCTTCACTATTTGATTCCTTCCCTCTTTC
>NW_010426231.1:40844-49687 GCF_000710305.1 Buceros rhinoceros silvestris | reverse complement strand
TCCCTTCTTTCTTTTCTTCCTTCCTTTACTCTTTTTCCACTACCCAACCATAGCCATTCCAGAATCACTTGCATAAAAAAATCATCAAAATCTTCCTTAAATGAGGGATTTTGTTGCAAATTCACAGCTACTTTTTCTGTCCTGATAGCACAAAATATTTATCCAGAAAGCCATGGTAGGAAAGCTAGGATTCTCTGTCTCTGAACACAGTCATTCCAGAATCACTTGCATAAAAAAATCATCAAAATCTTCCTTAAATGAGGGATTTTGTTGCAAATTCACAGCTACTTTTTCTGTCCTGATAGCACAAAATATTTATCCAGAAAGCCATGGTAGGAAAGCTAGGATTCTCTGTCTCTGAAAACACAGTCTTTGAACTTTTCAGCCAGAGGAAGTTTTCTGTTGGCTATCACTTATGAAAAACATGTTGGCTTTGTTCATTTTTGTTCTTATTCACTGAAGTTCAACAACCTAAAATAAATATCTGGGCCTTGATCTTTGAATCTACTGAAAGCACAAAGGAGAAAGAGAAGGGACTAGAAAGAAAAACTATTAGGCTACAGTAAACTAGTGTGAGCTCTTCCAGGCTGAAAGATCAAGATTAAGGATGAGATGTGGATAGGATGGGGCAAGAGATACAGAAATTCTCCCTAAAGCCTCTGTACTTCTCTGCTGCTAATGACTTTTTAGCTTCAACGTGCCAGCAGCTTTCTGCACTACTTGCCTTTCTGAAAAATAAAACTATAGAAGAGGTTTTATATAATTCCAAATTCAACCATGTCAAGAAAAGAGAGAGTAAGTGAAGAAATGAGAAACCAGCAGACAAGCTGATTTCTTAGTGTGGGTCAGAAACGCTGAAGTTTCAGAGTGAGACAGCTCACTCTGAAGGGGCAGCTGGCATCTTTTTGGCTGGTGTTCTGCTCCTGCCCTGCCCTCTGATATTCATGTTCCAATTAACCCCTAAACTGGGAAGTGCTCAGGGTTGCTGCTAGGTCACATTTTAATTAAAATCCAGAAGATTCTTGGAACATATGGGGAAGCTCATAAAAAAATTTTGCTTGTAACTATATTATTCTTGTTCTCACTTCTCTTTCCTCCCTAAGCCTTCCTTCTCTAATCAAGCAATCAAAGACAGGACTCCCACCTGGCAATGGAAATGGTAGTCCCATGGCATGGCATGCTGGTGATCACTTTAAAGGAGTGACTCTAAAGTAGTTTATGAATGCCAGACTGTTCCTGTAAGTGTGTGGCCAGTGCAATTGTATGGAAGAAAAATCCACCAAGAGCTTTAAAACACCAGAGTTACCACTTCTGTTCCTACATCTCTGTTTCAGTTTCTGGCAGTCAGCCTACCTGAGATATTCTTTACAGATTCAGAAGATGTGACACCATAAGAGATAGAAGTACCAAAAAAAGAGCTACTGATCCTCCCCAGTGTCACTAGGACGGTCAATAAAGATGCTTGAGTGTCAGCAGGGTAGGTAAGGTGTCCTGCTCTGGTTTGGGAACGGCCAAAGAAAGATAATTACACACTTATTTAGTGATTCATGAGAGATTGCTGATTTCTGTGACAATGGCAACCAGTAGGAAAGGGGCAACAAGGGGAAAAAGCGCGTCTACACTGCTTTCTCTTGAGCACTTCAAGAGAAGATCTTGAGATCTTCAATTAGCAACAGAACTGGGTATTTAGAGCTCTTAATGAAGAAGAACAGGTATTCCTCAGTTCTGTTAGTCTGAGGGTATGAATTTACAGGTATACATGCCCTAATTGTGCCCTTCAGACCAACTTCAGAAGGCGAGGTGTGAACATGCACACTGAATATACTCTTACGGAGTGGAGAAACTTCTCAGGGTGATAGTGCAGGCTGAGGTGCGCCTTGAACCTGGCTGTTCTACCTCTGGATGGGTACTTTAAGACCAGAATTACTGGATAACCTGGTTAAGTGCCTAAACCACTAGAAGACTAGTGTGTAATAGTTGGAAATCACAGTGGTATCATATTTAGAAAAGCCCAAATGAATAAAGAGAACTCTGAATGAACAGGTTCTAACGAGTCACATTCTTCTGGAAACTTCTCTTATTAGCATTTTGAAGTGCTGATAGACACAAAGCTGCATTTGAAAAAATTGCCCCAGTTAAAAAAAAAAGAAGAAAAAAAAGATTGTGACTTACACTTAGTGTATTTAACAATGGAACGGTAAGAAAAATTACTTTCTGTATCTTTAATTTCCATGACTGACTTTGCCTGCAAACTTCAAAACTGATGTAGTCAGGGAGAAGTTGAGAATCTTGAAGAACACTGGCATCAAAATATTACAGTGACACAATAAGGAGGAAAGATTGCTAAATTACAGAAGAGACAGAATCTCAGTAACAATCTCCATAGTCCTCAGCTCTGTAGCAGAAGGCAGCAGAAACCAGGATAAAATAATTTTGAAGCAGTGAGCAAGAATGTTAATAGGTCAATCATAATATGAACTTGTGATTGGAGGAGAGTGTTTGGTAGGTGGAATATATGTACTCAAGTTATAATTCAATCAGGATCATGCTGGAACATTTAAATACTATATATTTATATGCATATTCGATATATACAAGTTGCTCATTCTACTATCTAAGCATCTTAAAAAAATATTTACCATTTGCTGCCAAATCTAAACAAGAGTAAGTGAAGTCTGTGAACAGTCCATCTTTTGGGCTACATGGAATTTCTTTTTTCTTTTTCCTGGTAATTTTATTTCATAGGTTTTCAGGCATTAGTCACTATAACACAGTCAGAGATTCTGATACTCTGGAGGCAATCCTGAAAGACTGAAAAATTACAGGCAGGTTTTATGCCAAAAACCCTGGCTTGTATAAGGGAGGAGGTATAGACAATTGCGGTTTGAAGAGGCATTTTTAATAAACAAAACTTTCCAGGACACAAAGGTTTTGACATACTTCTGCCAGCCAGTTACTGCTTCTAGACAGCTTTAAAGTCACTGATTTGGAGAAAAGAGGAAAATTTGTTGAAAAGCTGTCCTCTCCAACAACTCGGAATCTTTGCAGAATCCACCCTGCCAAGTACTACTCAGCATTAATGAAAAACAGCAGGGAAATTAACAGCAAATCAATTCACTTTCTAGGATGTGAGAAGAATCACAGCATATGTTAATGAAGCTCTTTGTTTTGAGAGTCAAACTCAAGTCCTGTAGTTTATCATCACAGAGAAAATAAAACTATAAATGGTATAATAGCAACCAGGCAGTAGAATTTCAGAAGTATTAAGTTTTGTACTGTCACAGTCCAGTCCAGTCTGGCATAGTATCCTGTCTTCATGCTATTTGTAAGGGAAAGCAAGAGACGCAAATTCAATGCAGAATAAAAAGTGATGTGGTTTCAATATGTACTTGTTATTTGTTTGTACACTTTTATGGTTAGCTGCATTGACCATAAAAATACTCTAAGGAGAAATGGAGCTAGAGGGAAAAATGAGGGACTACTGTTGTTTTCCACAGTATCAAGAAAATATATACCCGCTGATGCAGATCTTCAGATCTTTTCCCTCTCTTTTTTTCTTTATTCTTCTCCTGACCCAAATGCATTTGCACTGAACTTCAAGATTTGGCACATCTGTCTGCTACATTTTTTCCTAGGAGCCTCCAGAGCCCTTTCTCTGCTTCTCCTTTGTCATCAACCACAACAGAAGACAAGCGCAAGTTTAGCCTTGCTGCAGATCATCTCACTGTCGACGACAGCTTTACTTAACTCTCGTTACCAGCATTCTCTTTGCACAGCAAGCATTGAGTCCACATCCATTGGATTCAATGTCGGAGACACTATCATCTTGACATGTAACAGGTGGACCAATGGGATGTGTTTTAACAAGCCAATATGTAAAATCAAGTTTTAATTGCAAGTCTTTGAGTAGGAGACTTTCATTTCCTGTAATGGGTTTATGCCCAAAATAAAATATGCACCAGTTTACACCAAGATTATAGACACATAATGGACAAAATGTATTCATATTATACATGTTGGGTCTAAGGCAGCTCATTCCCATTAAAATATTTTGGGAATGATGATGGTCAAGGAAAATGGAAACTATATATTTAGTTAGAGTGGGATTAGCGTTGCATGTTTCTATCAGGGCTAATTCTCTAGACTCTTTTTAGAGGCAACAAATGATAATAAAAGTATGCTTTTAGGGAGAGATTCCTCTCTTCTGAAAGTAGATGTCTAAATATGTCAAGCTCTGCAAATGTCTAGTGCTGTTCATTGCCTAAATAGACAATTAATTTATATGTAAATGTCGACATATAAAACATCTCAGGTTGGCCAAGAGGAACCTCACTCTTATCAGATTCCTTCAGGTATAGATTCAGGAAAACATCCATTCTAAAAAATCATTTAAATACACATCTAAAATGTACAGAGGTACCTCAGCACTCTCATCAGCTGGACCTTCTTGTTCAAAGGTCACATACCCAACTCTGTTAACCTTACACATGCATCGCTGAGACCCTCTAGAACAAATTACTTTTTGAAGAAGATGATTGGAGTGGTCCAAACCGAAGCAGGAAAGTTAGTCATCAAGTGATGTGGATGGTCAGAGGCACTCTGACCTATTCTACTGCTACAGGGATGAACACTACACAAACCATACATTTATTTATTTGTTTTGTGTGGACAAAAGAGAGAGGAAACTGCACGAAATCTTTAAAATTAACTCAGTTGTATTTGGACAGTAAATAAATTTTATTTTTGAATATACAGTTTTAGAATAAACTTATTTTTCTTATGTTCCTTTGGATTTTAATGCATTATTTTAACGGGTATTTTAAGATTACTTTAAGATTATTTTAAACTTATTGCCTGCTTTGCTTATGCTGAGCAACAGAAAACAAAGCTTTCAAGAAAACACTCAAATTGATACTCAAATCCAGTTCCCTCACCTCCCCCCCGCCTCACTCTGCACCCCACCCTCCACCCCGGTTTCCTGTGTGTAGTGCCTTCCAAATTGGTAGTGTATCTTTGGTTATATCTATCCCCATGGCTTTGGGAGTACAGTTTATTTGAAGGGATACATCTTTGCTTGCGCATTGCATTGTCTTTTTGATTTTGTTTGTCACCCTCTTATATTTTCATTCTCCTCCGACTAACTGGAAATTGATTTCTTTCTGAGTAGGATGGTTATTTCTGTGCTATTTAACTAAGTATTTCATTTGATACTTGATTTAAAAAAAATTTTCCTTCTGTTGTTGGTTTGTCTTTTCTGTGTAGTGCTTTAATGATTCTTGGTAGGCTTCCTATGCATTGATTAATTCAAATAAATAAAAGGTCAGTATTTATGGTAAGAAGGAATACACATACATATATTTCCTGTATATTAGTAATCTGACTCTTTTGTTCTCTTTCTCCCTCTAAATGCAATTACACTACAAAATTGATTTTGCTCCTTTCCAATGCAGAGCTATAGTGTGCCAAAAAAAAAAAAAATCTACAATTAACGGGAATCCTAATTGCTTCTTACAGGTGAGAAACAGTTCATTTTTTACCATTTGGAAGGGAAAATTTGATTTTTTTCCAGTCTGCACAGCATGAATACTTTGCATCACAGATGTCATAACTGTTTTTGTCGTGCATAATACAACCAAATAATTGTTTGTGACAGTCTGCAAAAATGTTTAAAAACACTATTTAGAGGGAAACATGAGAAAATATTTTCTTATTTCATTTGGGAGGAACTCTGTTTTGCTACTCTGAGTATAAAATAGATATATGCAATAAAGAGCAGCAAGACACAATGTCTCATCAACCAAAGTGAAAAATCTCATATATCTAATCACACACTCCTATTATATTTTAAGTGCATCAGTTCATCTGATGTAAGACTTGGGGAAGAGATATAAAAATAGGTGATGAAAAAGGGAAAGTTTTTCACTTAATTCCTTTGCCAGGCAAGGTTTCAAGATGCCATCATACGCTGTGGGAATGGCAAGACCGCAGAGCCAGCTATAGGAGGGGTACAAGTGGATATCTTTATCTCTGTGATGACTTATCTCCTGAGGACACTAGAAAAGCTACTGCCTCATCCAGAATAAATTTTCTGGAAGACTGAACGGTAGGTCATAACCAAGACCAAAGAGGCTTCTCAGCTGGCTAATAAGTAGTTATCTTTGCAGACCCTTACATCAGGACACAATAATTCCTTTGCAGGTATTTACATCATTATTGACAATTCAGACCAATTTGTGACTATTCAGGAACTTCTGTGTTGGGACCTGACTGCAGTTCTCCTCAGTCCTCCAAATCAACTAGCAATAGCTGCGACCGCAAGCAATCCTGTCCTTTCCTGTTACCTTCACTTAGGGTAGGGTTGTCTGCTCTAATCCAGGAGCACTTGGTGCTGACTTGATGTGCTAAGATACTTTTTTTCCTGAGTTAGAATACCTGCTTTAACACGTATGTTGACAAATAACTACATAAATCAGAGAGGTGGAGAAAAGGTGTGGAAAGAAGAGGGTAAGAAAATAGGAGCAAATGTACATGAGAAAATCACAGTTAATGAGTGTTTGGAATCAGACATGAGAAGTTCACTGAAAAAACACAACTGCATTCTTTAGCACTAAGAAAAGTCAATTAGTAGAACTGGTTGGAAAATGAAGTTTCCATTTGATAGGAATCTTCATATTTCAGAATGTACTTGTTTTTAGATTGTGTGAAATGCTGGAATCTCAAATTATTTCGTGTCATAGGAAATGTGAAACATTTTTTATTCAGTAACTTCAAATAATCTTATTACAAATAATTACTTTGATAAAGCCAAAATGTTTTATTTATAAAAAGCATAACATTATCATCTGAAACAGGTATAACAATATTCAAAACTCCATTTTAGTTTTGATCTATTCAGAATCTTCTCATGGATCACAAAAGAAATTTGCTAATGAAATAACTCAGAACAATTTCCTCAAAAATGTTTAGATCATCTCTTATCTGACACTGTATGTACAGCAATCGAATAAGGAGAGAGTGCTTCCCAGATACAATAGCATGCATCCACAACTTCAGTTATGAATTGCATGTTTCAGATATCCCTCCATGGCAATACTCACAATCCAGCAGAGCTAGCAATATAAATCACAGGGCATAATGTAACGGAAAGGCAACTTGATAGAAAAACATCCTGCAATTTTAGCAAACAGCATGTGCACTGCTTTGGTTTACGGCATGGAGGGCGTTCGGTAAATGCTGATTAGCTTCTACATAAGCTGCGGAAGCCTACTGAGTTTGACATGACATTTCCCCATATCCACAAGTGCTGTTTCAGAGGACTTTGGTGACAAGAAATAGCTCTCATACTATGTAGTGTTATGGATTGGGCCAGCTGACCATTCAGTAATGAGTGCTTTCTACATTTGGTTTAAGTAGTGAATCTCTTTGGATGATCCTTAGAACAGGGCACAGGAGGGTTCTCTCAAAGACCATTATATGCAAAGTCATATCATCTGTTTGACATACAATCCCTATGGATAACTCTCACATACCTTCTTCCTCTTTTACTCCTAATTTTTTCCTCAGATTCTCAGGTGAAATACGGAACTTGCCAGGCACTCAGGAAACAAACCACTGCCGTTAAAAAAAAAAAAAAAGGGACAGTCTATTAACGAAAGAAAGAAAAGAAACTTGCCGGGCACCCAGGAAAAAAACCCCTACCGTTAAAAAAAAAAAAAAAGGGACAGTCTATTAACGAAAGACAGTAAAGGAACTGCATCTCCGTACAGTTACTGGGATGGGACTTTAGGGGATGCAGTGGCTGACGGTGTTGTTCTCAGTGTGATATTCTGTACTGGCATTCAATAAGAAAATTTGAAAGAGTATTTTGATATGTTTCAGTACAAAGATTTTAACTTCCCAAGAGCCTCTAGACTTTCCCTCCCAGGCTGAAATAGCAGGTGACAATGAGTTTCTAGCTGAAACCTTTGCACTTTACATACAAGGGGACACAGAAAAGAGAGGTCATGCTACCCAGCAGTTGAAGGATTGTGACACCGTCCCTGAAGTTGTGGATTCAAATTCCTTTTGAGCAAAAGAGAGACTGAACCTCAGTCTTGCACAACATGGGTAACCATTTTACCAAGAGTCCCTATTACTCATTATTCTGACCGTATTTCATAGAGACACTCTCCTTTTAAATATGTTTGAGGCATGCAATGGATACTGCGTAACAGAGGGGTACTTCTGGAAGGGGAAAGAGAAGGAAGCTAGTGTTTTTAGGCAATCTTGAATGCCAGCAAGTGGGGGCATGGTGGGTGGGAAGGACTTTCAAGAGCAACCAGATTTTTAGACAAAGATCCTAAAGAACTCACTTTTAGATTTAAATGCATAGAATAGTAGGCACTTAAGAGTCATCTAAACCCCTTTGCGAATCTCTCCCTTGTTCCCTCTACCATTCTTTTATGTTCCCATGTGTCCTTTGTGACTAGATTTAAGTATCGTTATTCTCTTTATAAATGAGATCACAGTATGCTCCCTTTTGAGGAGACTTGCCTGTCTGTTGTCCATAATGTATGGGTGGCTCGGTCATGGTTTAATTTTTTCAGTTACATACAGACCACGTATTGCAAGATCCATTTCTGTACCTACGCTACCTTGTAAAGTTCAACAGTCGCAAACTGGTCTACAGTGAGCATCAATACTGCTTTCAGTTTCAGTCTTTATAACACTGACTCTGCTATGCTTTTCTGAATAAATTGACCGTTGGAAAGAAAAAGGGAAAAAAAGGAAAAAGAACACAGCTTGCTGGAATTCACATGTGTGCTCATCCTTTTCTGAATGCCAGTGATAAAATCGGGATATAA
>NW_010426231.1:30167-40706 GCF_000710305.1 Buceros rhinoceros silvestris | reverse complement strand
TCCTGCTGCAGACCCTGCCTGGAATTGTTAGAAGGAGTTTGTGACCACCTTCAGTCCTTGAAGTATTTAATAAAAGTAACTGAAAGTCTTCATAGACAAATTTGAGTAAAGCCAATTCTCAAAGGATAAAATCAGAATTGTGCATTTAATCTGAATATGCTTCAGGTCACTGCTCAGAGTTGTCCTTTATAAGAATACCATTTCCCGTTTCCTTTTCTAGTAGCTATAGAAAATTTTTCCAGTGCCTGGAAACATATGATGTCTTAGGCAGCTTCAAAGTAAATATCCTTTCCTATGTCATCTGCTCTGCCCAATGTAGTTCTCCAGTCAACTCTACAATTTTTTAATCTGAATTTTGTTAATGGTGCTTTGTCTGAAAAGATTATCTTGCCCCCAAAAGCTTTCCAGTTCTATTTTACTTCACTGTTATTTCCAAACTAGTAATTCGTAGAATGATTTGCATTTTGTTGGATCTGTCTTGACACCTCTTTCTGATAGATTTTTCCTCAAACATGTGAGTTCTTATGGAAATGACACTTGGCTTTATGCACTTTTCATTTCTCATCCCTGACACTCTGTGCAATTCATACAAGCGAGCACATTCTCAATCTGTGGTGCCCAACTGAGATTATCATCTTTGTACAACCTGTTAATGTCAGTGGCATTTAGAAGTCTCTACACTGAGCTATGAAATAATTCAATTGCAGAGAGAATCCCCAAAATAGGCATTTGAAAAGAGCGCCTGCAGACAAAAAATTTTAGAACATCTACTATCACGAACCTTCCCATTTAAGGTGATTTTGCCAAACAGATGTGATGCTTCCAGAATATGAATAGGGGCATTGGCCACCTCTCTTGGGATGGTTGGGCTAGTTAAGATGACATAATACTTCCAGCGTGATATTGGTTTTCAGTTCCAGATGCGTTACCCGTGACCACAGAAACACAGTTTCACCTCTCACTTCCCATACTGTTTAAAAAGTGTATATTCATTACGTCGGTTCTTCAGCTTTCTATTTGCTGCTCTTGATGTGATGTACTGCCACTTATTCTTTGTCCTTCTTCTACCCCACTGGTGCTCTAAAAGCTATCTGTTTCTTGTAAAACAGGTTTTACTTTAAGAAAAAAGGAGGCTTTGGCTCTGTTCCACTTTACCCCTTTTATGGTACTCCAGTGGCGAAAAGGCAGAAAGATCCCCAGGATATGAAGTTTGCACTTAGGAGTTTGCTCAAGAAAAAGCAACTTAGCTTCAAGTATTTTTTATTTTCTCTTCTTTTTCATCACCTGTGTTTAATAATACTGGAGAATCGCTTTTCTAAATTCAGCCTTTTACCTTAAGTTTGGACTGTACATAAAAACACTACCTGCATTTACTGTGCAGTGGGTTTTGTAGAGGGTATAGCAATGTTGGAGATAAGTTGACTGCACAGGTCCTTCAAACTTGTAAAAGGAAATGTGTGTTTAAGTGTGTACCAAATACCTCATGATTTTGTAGCTGGTTTGTTTTAAAATGCAAGATCTTACTTTAGGTATTTTATCACCCAAAATAGTGGGTGTGTGATGGCTGTAGATGTTCCCCCACCCCTAAGGTATTTTAGAGTGCTCGTTGACCTGAATGTCTCCTCTGGTAGGTGTGTAACTTTAGGGTTATACTCAGCCCAATTTGTGACCATGAAGTATAGACAGTATTAAACAAAAGCGTGCTTGAAAAATTGGGTTTCCTACACTTGCAACATACTTGGTTTGGACGTTAGACACATTACGAAGAATTTTATTTTGTTAGAATACGGTCTGACTGATATTTTTCTTGAAATTATGTTATGCAAATAGGTCTTGATACAATCTAATATCAGAAAGCCCCAGAGAAACCTTGACATTTCTTGAAGCATACCCGCATTAGGCAATCAGATCTATCTGACTACCACTAATTGCAGCTCTTACTCCAGAACGATGCAGTACCATGCAGAACAAATATAAGCTTTGGTCCTGGAAACAATGTATCCATTTTAGAGTACTATGGCACTTTAAACAAGAAGTCTTCCATCTCTGCAGGGTTAATTAGTTTAGTTCAGCATTGTGTTCCTGCGATTATAGTGTTTCATGTCATAGGGCTATCAAGTCTTTCCTTATGTATCGGTCTCTATACTGTAAACAAAAGCAGTCAATAACTAGGCTATTACTTATTAACAAGGTACAGAGTACAAAATCCAAGGAGATTTCCTGTCAGGTTCAGATCTCTTTTTGGGTTATCTGTGTTGGAAGCATCTTTCGCTTGAGTTTTAACTACTGACACTGTGTTTCAGAGGGGTGTTGCAGTGCATTGTGGGCTGGGCTCCCTGCTGCTGGTAAATCTTGTTCTTTCTGCTCCTACCTGTGCAATACTGCCACTCACGTTATGCCACTGCAGATGCTCACTGGATTTTCAGTGATCTCACTAATCTCATCAATCCTCTGAAAACTATCGCATCATAACACAACAATGACATTAACAAGTAGTTATCTTCCGGTAGGTCACCACACTGAATCAGTCTGACAAGTGCCAGGTTTAGTGAAAAGGAGAGAAAAGAAGCATATGGATGTTACCAAGGGAGAATAAAAGTAGGAACAGGAAGGGGTGACTGGAAACATCTCCCCGTTTGCTAGATTAGACCAATTGCTTGAGAAGCCATGACCTAAGCAGGTAAATTAAACAAATCCCACACTGAAAACCTTCACAACTGTGCAAAATCTACATGTGCAAAAGCCGTGGTTCCACGGTACTATTCTCTGTCCTTTGTGCTGGGCAGGAGCAAATTCATTATAACAGGGTCCAATCAGCTTTCCTGGAAATCATAGCTCCCGAGTTATGAATGCATTAAATCAGATCTTTGGATGAGCTATTTAAAAGAAAGTGTGCTCAAAGTCACCCCCTCGCTTCCAGTATTTTAAAATAATTGAACACAATTTTCCATATTGTGTGAGTAAACGAGAAGTAGTAACTGTGAGGGAAATGCTCTCCAACATGAAGAGAAAAGGAAAGGGGTGAGACTGACTTAGCAGAAAGTCAGTAGGCCAGGTCTGAAGATGCAACTATGGATAATTTTTCCAAATATACAAAGAACCAGAGGAGGGTGTTTTTGTGATAAGAACTGAAGATTTGGGGCATGTATTGAAGACTAAACCTCATACAATAAATGGTGGACTTGTCTAAAAAGCAGTATTTTTATCTCTGACTATGAATAACTGTAGTATTTAATGTACATAAATATTTGATGATTAACTTTGGTTAAGAGCTATGCTATCTCTGTTCATATCATAAATTCAAGCTCTGAAGCAATAGCTTGGACAAAACACAAAGGACTCAATTGTGCCTTGAAGGTATGGCGCCACACTGGGGATAATGCAGAAGCACATCTCTTTGGCAGGAGCTTCAGGAGAGGTTGTGCCTCAGGCATGCACTCTGCTTCCTGGAGCTCCTGAGGAATGCAGTTAATGTACTCCACTTACATGGGGTGCAGCATGTACTCCACTCCAAACACAGGCAGTTTTACTGGCCTCAGAAGACCCACCTGGAGCCTGAGACCCTTCAGCCTCATGAGCCTGCCTCCCTTTCTGTGAAACAACTGCACCAGAAAAGGTTCTAGCAGCATTTTTGTAGGAGACACCATGAAGTCAAATGGTTGCCCCTTCTCTATACTTGGTTTACAGGTGTAGTTTGTGGTAACTCTACACCAATACAGCTGGCAGACAGTAGTGGGGAACTTTCAGTTTACCCAATCCTTTCGGGTGTCTTATGAGCACATTTGTATACTGCTAGGAAGGTTCACCCATCCTGCCTAGTAGAAAATTATCTGCCTAGGAGAAGGACAGGTGTTTCTCTGCAGGCAGCCCAAAAGAGAAAATCTTGAAAACATGTCTCAAAGTAGCTCTGGGCTGCATGGTGTCCCAGGACCTGAGCTTAGGTGCGGTATAGAGGCTGGTGGAAATGTCACCCACCAAGAAGATACAAGGACTGTAGTGAAATCTGGTACTTGCCACGGAAGTGGTGAGCAGAGAGCTCTTCTGTTCTGCAGACCTGAACACAATATCACCTCAAATCCCTGAAAATAGCTTGCGATGTTTATATACTTAATGTTATGCAGAGATGATGAAAAAAATTTTAAGGCAATAAAAATGTGTACGTGATGGGAACTCTCATAATTTGTGCAGTACACTGGCAATTGTAAGAACAAATATGCTTGATGGATAAAATTTGAGCTCATTATTTACTTGTTTAAAATGTGCCAAGGATGTCAGATACTCCATTTTTTTGTCTGTTTGTAGCATGCTTCCTTTTAGTCCTTGCTCCGTGAGCTCTTCATATATGCATGAAGTTTGATGCTGCTGTTATTTTGTGTGGTGGAGAGGGCAATCTGGTTGTCTGTGGGAGACTTTGGTGGATTACTGTGGTTATAGTATCCTGTCAGATGACTGCATAGCTCATTCTTAAATCCATTCTCCTCTAGGGTATCTATTCTACTGTTTATTATCCTTATTGTTAGAAAGTGACTAATGACTAACCTGAACCTTATGGTAACAACCTAAACCCATTCCTGTTTCCACTAACCATTACAGATGTTGAGAACAGGTTATTTGTTCTCTTTCACATCATTTTACTTTATAAAAAAAATACAGAAAATGTTATCTCACCACCCCTCAGGACTTCTCTAGGCTGAACAACCTGAGTATGTCAACATTTTCTTGTAGTCTCCATTTTCTTACCTTCTGATCATCTTTGTGCTTTGAACTTCTTCCAGATGTGCATTTTCACTGAAGAGCACTAACCACCATACTGTAGCTGAAGAGCTACCAATGCTGCATGAAATAGGTTGATTTGGGCTGACCATAGTCTGTCATCACATTCCTTTTTGTTATGCTATCCATTCATCACCTTGTTTAGGACTCAGTGTTGCAGATAGGGCTGTAGAAAGAATGGTTTTTTAGATAGGAGCTTGATTAACAAGGCAAAGCTCATTGAAAATCTGACAGTGGAATACAACGTTGGGGGAAAGGGATCACAAGTTCATCATACGGAGAACAGGCAGGAGTGAATATGGCGGAGTAGGCATAATGGACTTCAAAAAAGCACTTTTCAACAGCTGAGGGAGCTGGTAAGTAGGGTCCCTTGGGACAATAACATAAAGGATAAAGGAATTCAGGAGACCTGGCAGTTATTGAAAGAGACTATTAAAAGGAGAAAGCAGAGTATTCAGATGTGAAGGAGAGCTTGGAAGCATAGCAAGAGACAATGTGGCTGAACACTGTTTAGGAACTATTTAAGGACTAAAGAATGAAGAAAAAGGAGGTATATTAAAGTGGAAACAAGGGCAGCTGAATAAGGATGTGCATGGAGGATAATAGCACAAGCATGTAGGGATGAACTCAGGAAGGCTAAAACGCAAAATGACTTACAGCTAGCAAGGACATGAGAGGCAAACAGGCAAGGTTCTAGAAACACATTGGGGAGGAAATAGAGGGAGAGCAAGAAAAAGTATCGGTTCAGTACTGAAGAAATGCTGAAATGTTCTCCTCACAATGCAGTTCATAATTATTTTGAACAATTATTTTGAAGGAAAGTAAATAACAGAAGCCACAGGGAGAGTAAATCATAGGTTTTTTTGCACTTCTGAATTAAAAGAACTAAATTAAAAGGAGTTAGGACAACACATCTGCAGAGCCTGACGAAATACACCCTTAAATTCATAGGATGTTAGCTGAGGCAGTTGCTGAACTATCACTATTGGGAACTGATGGAAGCTAAGTGGTGCTGGAAGAAGAGCACATAAGCTTTGTCTAAATGAGCAAGGAGGAGTAGCTATGTAGAGACAGAGTTGGTGTGGAAGACCCTAAGTCCACACAATGCCTTTCTTCAAACTGACTTTCTTTTGGTCCTGTGCAGCACGTATGGTGGGCTTTTGATGGGTGTTTTACAGTTTAGTGTAATACAGAAGGAACTCAGGAATCTCAGTGTGAAATAAAGCATGAGGAACATCAGGAGGTTTACTTCAGAGGCATACCTTTGATTTGAACTAAAATGGTAACTTAGGCATACCCATTTAGAATTAAGCTGGGGGAAAAACGGAGGAAATACAGACAAGTCTGCCTGTCTTCAATAGAAAGACATTCTAATTTCATTTTTAATTGAACAGGAGAAAAAAAATCCCAGTGTTTGATGTAATAGGTAGGTAATAAGTATGTGACATAATTTAACTTTGGATCAGTCTGAACACTCTCATGTAGGACTTATATGAGCAAACTGGATAAATATTTGAATGAAATCACTGTTACACTTCTGTGTGAGAGGTGGAAAAATTTGTTCAAAATAATTATGAACTGCATTGTGAGGAGAACATTTCAAACATTTCTTGCAGAAATCTGTGCTGAGCAGGATTTAGATTAATGACTTGAATGATGGAAGTGAAAAGTACATCTGTACCTTTTATTCATGACACTAAACTTAGGACTTCTGTGAGAAGGGAGACAGGATCTAATTGTATTAGATCAGAATTCAAAATGTTCTTGCTATATTAAAATTATATTTGGACCCAAATCAACATGATAGAGTTGAGCAAAAATTTCCAATAAAGAAAGAGCTCAAGAGCACACAAAGAGCATGAGGAATATCACTGCAGAAATAGAACAGGGGTGGCAATCAGCTCTGGTGAAGAAGAGGCAAATGTCATTCTCAGGTGTGTTAACAGGGGTGTCATCTATAAGACAGGGAGATAACTATTTTACATTGGAGGTGAGGCCTCAGGGGAAGCCTATCCTTCATTTTGGGCTCAACATTTAAACAAAGATGCTGACAAAATGCAAGAGTTCAGCTGAGCACAAGAATGACATAACATTTAGGAAACTATAGATCTAAAGAAACACTGAATAAATCAATAATGTTTAAGTGAAAAAGAAAGAGGGAACAAAAGAAATACACGAAAACATGAATATTTCTCAAGTTTAAGTTGCCTTCTCACTGTGGTCTAACCAGAGAAAACACAGGGCAGTGGGAGTAAATGTGAATGTCTCTCTTTTGTCGGTTACTTGGTGATACAAACCAGTAGCTGCAGCTTGAATCAAGCTAAAGATTTTTTGCTAAGCAAAATAAACAGGAAACCAAGGTTTATTCTAGAAACACAAAAGGTTACAAGAGTACAAAGTTAAAATGTATCTGCCAGCCCTACACGGATGTCTTGGAATGCTCTTGGGAATCTCAGTTGACACTAGTTAGCATCTAAGTTTGGGCCTCTGAATTGAGACCTTAGAGTCTATGGATTTAGTCTCGTTTTAAGTGTTATGGCAACACTTTAATCTGGAGAAAATTTTTATTGCATCTGGGTAAGAACAGTGATTCTTGTCACAAAATGAAACGCATCTCAAACAAGCACACAGAGTGGGCAATCTACATATGACATATCACTAGTATTTAGGATATTACTTGTTTGTTTCTGCTACTGTACAACATCCTCTTCAAACACTTCAGAAGACAAATCTCTACTCCAAAGTATTTATAGTCCAAATAGAGATAAAGAAAAACAAAACCAACCGGTGACTTTGATGTAATTGTGCACACGAGCCACCTAATTCGCTTCAGATTTGGGATGTATCTACTTCAGAGTACTTCCCTCAAAGAATCAGTAGTGTTCACTATCAATGCCCTCCATGCTAAGTTTTATTGCTTAAAAACTTTTTACTTATGCTTTGTATGTTGAGGTCATGTGGTATTCACACCCATTTCTATGTATATTTGGATATCATACTTTGTTTTCCATAGATTTTTATGCCACATATTTTTAAGGTAAAATCACCCAGTGTAACCTCCAGAGAGTGAAACCATCGCTTTAATAAATTGCAAAAATTACTCTACACTTTTATTTTGTAAGGCCTCTTGAGCACTTCTCCTGCTACTTGTTCTGACTTTCAGTTAACCTTTGTTTCCTTGCCAATTTGTCTCGGATCTGGGTCTTGGATCTGGTGTGCCAACTGACTTCTCTGCCTGGGCTGCACTTTGCTGTATGGTTTGCCCCTTTGGAGCTTATTGTTGTTGTAGACAGCAGTGAATTTCCTCCCCACCGCCTCCCCCACCTCCACCATTACAAGCAGCTCATACCTGCCGCTGAGCCCTACCAGCTGCATCTGTCTTCCTGCCAGGGTCCCCATCAGCTCCTAAAGCCACCCCCCCCCCTCCACCATTACAAGCAGCTCATCCCTGCCGCTGAGCCCTACCAGCTGCATCTGTCTTCCTGCCAGGGTCCCCATCAGCTCCTAAAGCCAGGAGATGTAAGGAGGCAGACAGTGATAGCCAGAAATGGAGAGACAATGGCTTTATTACTCTCACCCTGAGCACCATAGTGAAGGGAGCAGATTGCTTTGATTATTTCTATTTTCAGTCTGGTCCCATTAACAGATAAATCCCAAACAACTGACAGACCCTCCTGTGGAGTTGCTTATAACCTCTGCACTAAACTGTATCCACACTGTAAGAGGTACTAGTGCAGCTACAGCTCTGTGCCAATGTCCACCCTAAACATGGTCTTCACTGTTACCTGAGATTTTTATCCATTTGTGCTCCCTATATGTAAAATCCATTTAAACCACAATTGCAATAGAAGGAGAAGTAATGTCCACCCTAAACATGGTCTTCACTGTTACCTGAGATTTTTATCCATTTGTGCTTCCTATATGTAAAATCCATTTAAACCACAATTGCAATAGAAGGAGAAGTAAGGAAAAAAATGTAACTTTGAGGCAATCTTTTAGGTACAATCCACTTGGTTCACTGTCAGCACATTTTTATGGGTATAAGGCATTTAGCCCAGAGCATTGCAAAATGACAAGTTTTAATGTGAGAGTATGTGAAGAGAATGTTGAAGCAGCAGGCAACATGAAGTTTGCTGAGCTTAAATATGGTATATATCCCTATGTGTAATACAACAGGAAACAGGCAAGACAGAAGAGAGATTCAGAAAGGGAGCTTCATGACCAAACTGATGGACAAAATTGTGCACCAGTATTTGTAGGTACTGAAGAAAAGTAGGAATACTGGCAATATGTGTGAAGGTTACGTATCCTACGAGACATTAAGGAGAATGTAGTTTACATGTAGTGTTGTTAAAGTTGTCCTCTAACGAAGCTTAAACCCATGCCTGCTGTAATCTCTTCATCTAAGAAATACAAGCACAAGTATTTAAGCATGGTGTGCATGCATTTTTTCCTTTTATAGACAGCTTTATAGACTATTTTAAACAACTGTGCAAAAAATAAACATTCTATGAAAGTGCATTATAATTTTTTAAAACCAATATGTAGGAGGAAGTAATGAGACATATTGGATCTGATTTTCAAGTTTATTACTAAACTGGTTGTAAGACTTTATTCATAAATGTCATTTTAATATTATTTCAGATGAGTATAAATGTCTGTGAAATTACTGATTTCACTTTGTCTCTTTAGGTATTAATAAAAGAGAATATTAATGTAAGAAAAATGTGATAGTTCTCAGAGTAGTAACAGAAGTTTGTAATGTACAAACTTTTCAGTAAATTATATTGATAATTAAAAGGCTAGTGTTGCTTACCTTATTGTACTTCTACATATTTTATGTAATGTTTTACCAAGAAATCAGCTTCTCATGAAGGAGGAAAAAAAAAAATCTAGCTCTCCAAATTCAAGCCTGCTAGTATCATTTCCTCAATGAAATACATCAATCCTGAAAGTCAGCTTCTACTAATGTGCTCACTGCAACATTATTGGTGGTAATATACTTAATTAGTGAATTTTATATAAGATTTATTTTATTCACAGTAGCTGGGTCTGATGAAATCCTTCATTCCAATTCATTTAATAGGTAGACTATGGAAACTACATTAATATTACATCCATGAGCAAAGAGATTATCCCACAGTTAATGATTCCCTTGGGTTGTCCTTTTCTGGCAAAGGCTCAGAGCCAAAAAGTTCTATTTTTTTTCATTCCCTCAGAAATAAATATTGTTGTGTAAGAAATCAAATGTTGTGTTCTTTTTCTAACATCTGGGTTCTGAACAAAAGAAAACTAACAATCATAAACTAATCCCTGAAACAAACACAGCTCTACTTTGTATTGACAAAAATCTTTTTTTACAGTAAAAAAAAAAAAGACTCCAAAGGCTGTTGATACATCTGTCAAGTGACTCATAAAACATCTAGAACTGATTAGAGTCAGATTAAGCATCTTAAAGGATACTGCATGGAAACTTTTAAAGTCAAACAGTGCTGTCTCTTGGTGTACTATCTGTGCATATGAAAGTCTTTACAGTTGGACACCAGTGTTTCAACGATTCCCAAAACTTGAGCTTCAGAAGGCCTTATATTAGTTTGCTTTTCTTCTTCCTTTGCTTCACAAGAGCTGGAAGTATCACTGAGGTAACATCTGTTACTACAACACAATTTGCACAACTTTCTAGAACTTGTGTGGGGCAAGGGGGGGAAAGTTTAGCTCTGTGTCTGGTGGAGATCGAGACCAGCACCAGGAGAGAAAAGGGAAGAG
>NW_010426231.1:26220-30044 GCF_000710305.1 Buceros rhinoceros silvestris | reverse complement strand
GTTTCGAGAAGGTCTAGAAGTGGTCCTTTTTTTAGCCACATTGTTTCAGGAAGAGAAATAAAAATTGCTGAATGCAGTAAAATATTTCAGTAGAAAAGAAGAAATGGGAACCATACTGATCCGAGGCATTTATCTACTTTTAGGGATATCAGTACCAAAGCACACAGACACTATGCCATAACAGGAGACAAACAGGCATTTTTGCCATTGGAAAGCAATTCATCCCAGTCTAAGATAAGCAGATAGATGAGTTGCTGTCTGGAAGTAGCCATCATTTTTCAGTCACTGTAGAGACAGCTTAAACAAAATGTCTGACTTTTAATAAGAAGCAAGAAATCCTGGCCTTGGAGTCTCAAAACCTGTGTTTTGTCCTGACAGGAAACACGTCTTAAAAACATTTAATGTTCAGCCTTTTTGAATTCCTTTTCTCTGCTCTCCAGTTCCCGGATCTGCCAGAGATGTATTTTTATTCTCATTGGCTAGGCTTATCCTCAGACTTGAGGAGTGGTACTGGTTAGTCCTTATCAATCATGGTTGTGGGCTTGGTGTGGACTTAGCCCATGCTGACCTGCCCTTCTTTGACAATGCCTTGGCCATGTTCAGAAGCCTCTCCCTAGAAATCAGCACGGCACCCTGGATGGATATCTGGGTGCATGCTGTGCCATGCCAAGGCCAGAGAATGGATCTGCCGTGGTTTTAGTTAGTTTTACACATGCGGTTCTGAACCACGCTTTTTTCTCTGTCACTGGAAAAGATGCTAAAAGGCACTTACACTTTTTCTATAAAAAAGAATAACATTATCTCTTTTTTCATTTCCTTCTGTTTCGTATTTTAACTTACTGAATAGTAGTAAAAATCCCTACTGCTTTATAATAGTCTCATAATAAGTGGCTTTTGCAATTGATTAAGTACCTCAGCTTCACTCCCGTGTTAATCAGTTGCAGCATACAGTTATTGCTTCATATACTGCTGCAGTGGAGTGGATCATTTACTGCGTAAAAACTTTAGCCAACCGTGTCTGCCGGTTTGGTTCTAGATGTCAAATTCTTTTATGGTTGTGTTTTCCAGGACTGCGGAACAAGAATCATAACGTGTTTTGTGATCATGGGAATACGGAAAACAGGAGTAAAATGCATAGTGACCTACTTTTATGAAAATAATTGGAGCATATCACATATGTTTGTTACATAGAAAGCATATTAATATTTATGAGGAAATACCTTTACTTTTGAGATAAATTTAAAAAAATATTTGTCTTTTTTTTTCAGGGACGAGGTCTCTGATTTAAAAGTAAATGACATCAATACTAATTAAACTAATTCAAGTTTAAAAATTGTTTCAGATGAACTGTAATATGTTTAACTGAGAATAAGAGTCTCATCTAATTTATTCCATATCTTGATGAAAAACACAATATTAGAGCAATCTGAAACTATTGAAAATTGCATTTTCTATAATTTTTCACTTTAATATCTTCAAAGCCTTTAAAATAGTGAAGATTTGTGTTCCATAGCAAAAACATTTCTTTTGTAAAGAAACTTGAATCAGAATATAATTTTTAACTTAGCCGTGTTTATATGCATGAGTGATTATTGCATAAGGAGATTAATAATAAATCACAGAGAGATTTATAAATAAGTTATCCATGGGAAACTGAGCTAGTGCTGCCAATTTACTCCTTTACTTTGTACACATTGGATTGTCATTAAACTATTTAATTATAAGCTATCTAGAGTTTAATTCCTTATATTGCTGTTTTAGAAATTTAGGTAATAGATATGATGAACTGCATAGTTACTGCTCACTGGCCTACGTGGCTATAACTTTACTTAGGAGACTCACTGGAGCTACGCACCTGAGCAGATACATATACATATACATATACATATACATATACATATACATATACATATACATATACATATACATAATGTGTATACCTCTGTATGCTTACTGTCACTCAGATTCTCATCTTGAGCTGAAGTTGCATCAAACCTCAAGTCAGTAGCTATCCCCCGCTTAGGACTACTATATGTCAGCTACTATTGGCAATTTCATTAGATTCCTGTGCTGAAAAAAAATACATTTTTTCACTATAAATTGAACATGAGGTGCCCTGATTATACAGAAGGATGTGATGGGAATTACCAGGTTAGTCACATGCGTCTCTAGCTAAAGACATTATGCATCAGCATTAGGTCCAAATCAAAATAATCTTTATATCTGTTTTTTTGAGTGTTCGTTGGCCAAGTGTTCATCCTGCTCATTTCTTTTGAAGGTATTTGGTTATTAGGCAAATTTAAAAACAGGAAAAAACACAATGAAGAAATTGAGTGTTATGCAAATCATACTAGTCATCCATTTTATGATCCTTTCAGTTTGAGAAAGGGGGAGAGAGAAGATGGGAAGGCTTTTCGAATCTAGTATTACATAGCCCATCTGTTGTAGCATATGACAAGAAGTCAAGCATCTGAACTTCTAGGAGCTCTTATAGATCCTTAGCATGGATCTGCCTCTCACTGTACAGTCAGTGTTGATACTTCCACTGATTGCACTGATTGATTGTTGTGTCATATTATCCCTGGCCTTTCTGACTCCCTCACTTCAGGGGATATCAACACTAGTAATCGTCAGGCAGAGATCAATTGATTATCTTCAGAATTTTCTGTGGCTATTGACCATAATGGAAAAAAATTGTGCCTCTGAATTATTCAGAATGAAAACATACACAGAAGAAATCAATAAGGTGCATCTGATATTAAAGACAAATTAAAGCAGGCAGTATAACGTGTCTTGGGGCACCTGCTACATACAAAGAAGAAAGCATTTTAGAGGTAAAGATGACTGTTTTCCTTCTTCCATTCTTTTGTGGGCATTCTATTTTAACTGTCAAAATTAACATCTTTATGAATTAAGACATTAAAGGATTCTTTTCAAGTTATTCTTTGTAAAAGTTAGAATTTAACTTCAGACTCTAGCACAGCAATTCCTTCTTTGTGTCCCCACAGTCTTTTTAACTTAAATGTAACATGCCATGCTGGAGGGATAAAATTATAGAAAAATGTTCAGGTCAGAAAAATCACGTTAACAAATATCTAGAGCTAGGCGCTAAGCCTCTGAAGACTTTGAAAGTGTTAGAGATTAAACTAGTGAAGAAAAACGTGCCTCGCTCAGAAATATCTAATAAGTTAGCAGTGGGAAAACGTCTCATACATGAATCACAGATATGATTTCAAAAAATCTGCAAAGGAGGAATGCCTTTTTTTTTTTTTTTGAGCCACCATTACTGAGAAGTCATATAAGCTTTTACTCTGAATTTCTGATTCAAGGCAAACTATATGGGTGCTGTTGATATAGTTGGTGTCATGTAGCATCCCTGTTTTTCCATTGGTAAGATTCAGGATTTGGCATCATTAAAATATTCTCTGATTGCAAATGTGCTATTAATGTGGTAAACTTTTCAGCAAGGACTGCAGAAATATGTGCCATGCCTGTAGTCTGAAGCTGTCAAGAGAACACAACACAAAACTCAGATGACAATGGGCAGCATTAATTCCCAAGCTGAACAGTTCTAGCAACTCACTTGTAAATCTGTATTGGGACCTGATTCCTTGCTCCCTCATTTCATGGAATAATACTTCTTTTTCAGTATTATTCCACTGTCTTCTCCATAATAAATTTTCATTTACATGGGATTGAGAGGTGTGATCAAAATTTGAAAAATATACAAAGAAAATGTAAGCAAAATAAAAATGCCTTCTAAGGAATCAGACCCCTTTTCTAAAAGTATGAAAGAAGAATAATTGCTGCTATAGCAATTAACG
>NW_010426231.1:5719-26114 GCF_000710305.1 Buceros rhinoceros silvestris | reverse complement strand
GTGGTTTTTCCAGGATGACACAAAAACCCTCAGGAATGAGAACATCAATGGCTAAGTGGTCTTTCAAAGAACTTGCACAACTGGAATTTGTTTCCATTCTCTGCTGAAATTCATACAGGCTGTTGAACCCTATAAAACTAAATGGGTTTTTATTTAGTTTTTTTGGGAGATAGAGTAAACCATAAAAGGAGCTGAAGCTGGTGCATAAAAGGAGAAACCTGAATGATTTCTGCTATTAGTTTGTCTTTTACCGGAAAATGTGTATAGGCTTAAGCTGTTAATACCAGCACATTTTACTTCAAGTGGTAGGATTTCTAAAAATATAAATTATTGAGAGATGCAGATAAAATATTTAAAACTACTTAATGTGTTAGGTGGCCAAGTTCTCTTGATCTCAAAGGAAAATAGGCACCTAAGCTACTTAGTTATTTAGAAAAACCACTCTGGTATCCTATCTCCCATGTAAACACCTAAATACACCTGAAAATCTGATTAAAAACGTGTAAAGATCTTTGTAGGGACTGTACACCATGGTTGGGATTCTTTCTGTCTACTTTTACACACTATTCAGAAATTTAGAAAAGTTTTTTAAACAAAAGTCTTCAGTGTCATGAGAAATGTTACAGGATATGTGGGACAACATAGGATTGCCAGGCATGAAATAGGACCTAAAGAAAACTTATGCCCTCCTGAATCTGTAGGTCAAGAGTAGAAGGGAGAGTTGGGGTTATTTCAAATGGGGCCAGATACGTATGTTTAAGATACTGCCCCCCTTGCTGAGGTGTCTAGTGTAACTTAATTTGTACAGCTCTGCTCATGTTTGCAGACCAGGGAGCATTTCATGAGGTCCTGAATCCGGCAGAGTGCTCATGTGGTGTGGCATCTCCTCATCGTCAAAGTTTGACAAGGAAACCTGTGACCACTGGTTGAACAGGTACTGTAGAGAACTACCATAGGTAAGTCTGAGCATGGCTCAGGGCACTCGCCTAAATCTCTTCACTGGTAAGACCCAAGACAGTCAGCTGAGATTGGTAAAACATGAGAAACATGAGAAATAAATAAGCCTTGGAAAGGTGGACTGGGTTTCATACTTAAATTGTAAAGGTTGAATTTGCACTAATTTGGTGCTTATGAAACCACAAAATTGTAATAGTGGCAGATGTTGAACTATAATTAAAATAAAATTTAGGAGAGTTTGATCTGCTTGTGCAGAAAAAGATATTCCATATCAACAATGTGTAGTTACTCTTCATGTTGCTTGAAGCTGCCACTTTTACTTATTTCTTTGTCATAAATGTAATAACGTGTCATGATACCCCACGGCATCCCTGTGATAAACTCTTTCTAGAATCTATGCTACTGTGTTTAATGTACACACAGAAAAATAGGGGTCTGTCTTATGCTTTACTCATAATTTTGAAAGCTGTTTTTCAATTGTGACTGAACTTTTTGCTCCTGGTAAATGGAGGTAGAAATATCACATCATACACGCTGGACTCAGTGAAAGAGAATTACTAAAACTCCTGTTGCTGTAAACAAGAATTCTGACTATTGAGCCAAGTAAAATCCAGCCAGTTTTACAGAGTCTAACAAATTAGTGGGAACTGCTTTGCTAAACTTCCCTTGAAAATTCAGTTTAACACAAGATACATCTTTTTTTTTCTCTTAAATTCTGCTGAAACTTTAATGTTGCTTGGGTAGATCCTCATTAGCACTCCAAGGATAGATCTTTTAGAAAGATGAAACTCTAGATATTGTCCCCTTTACTGTCACATTATTGTCTATGGGAACACCAGTTCCAAGATTTAGATTATTGGACTGGTATGAAGGGGTTTTGTATCGTAAACTCGGTGCACGCATGCGTGTAAAATGTATCTGCATTCTCTGTAGCAAAACTTGCTATTGCATGTACTGAAGTTTTATATTCTTTGCACAGAGTTTTTTTCTTAATATATGATTCTTCTCAGATGTTTTCCTCTGAAAGAGTAAGACAAGAATAAAGCCACAGCGACATTTACAAAGAATTGCAAGCACTGGAAAAATTAATTAAATGAGAAAGAATGTAAAAAAAGATATAATGTATGGCCATGCAAGCATGGCCCTGAGTAAAAGAGCTAAGGGATTAGATGCCTGGCTACTTGCAATTCCAATTTGTGGTGTTGTCAGAGCACAGAGGTGTTAAGGGGTGCTCTTTGATCTGTGGTAGAAGGATATGCAAAACAAAGTGAGAAGGGGTCGAAGCAGAAAGAGAATATGACAGGAGTGATCTCACTGGTTTTAAAATACTTTCTATGCTGTCAAATAACTGAGAGTCATCTCAGTTTGCTTCTGACATCTCTTTCAGAGTGACCAATTAAGCCTCATCAAAACAAACCCCAAAAGTTGTTCTGGAGAGGGTTCACTTCGGCTGCCAATGTGGAAAGACTATATAAAAATGTGTTTTCCTCTGTCCTGCACTGTTCTCCAAGACTAGTGCCATTGGCTTTACATCTTCAGGCAGCTCAAGCGCCATTCAAAGGATGTGAGAGGTACTTCCACATTTCGCTATGAAAATGCCACCTTGTTGGGTGGAAACATACTGTTTTGGACAGTCTGAGCTAAAAAAGCCCAAAAGCATAATTATTATGTTCCAGGGTCAAAAGGGCAGTGCATGGAGGCCCGGCAACTGCAGGAACAAATGTCATGCACGGTGAAGGTGGCTGGTTGGCCTTAAGGGGGGTATTCCTTAGCAGAACAGATGCAAGCTATTCTGTACCGCATAGCCTAAGGGACAGGATGATTCCCAGGAGCAGCTATACTGAGCAATGTATGTGTACCATATGCTGTCTACATTCTTCCAGAGGAGATGGGAAGAATCACTCCAGTATTAATAACACTGTACAACACATCTATCTCATGCCTGAACCCAAACAAGTCATATATTCCTCTGTTTTGCCTATATTATCTGGCCAATACCTCTCACCATAGGTGTATGGAGTTTAAATCCCATAGAAAAGGCCTGGAATTCTCATGTCCTCTTTCCCAAGTAAACATTACCTTATACACTATAAAAGGGGTCAACATCTCTCCTTTTTCTCTTTCCTTCAGAATAAAATCCTAACTCTAACTAGAAACCTATACTTGGAGCTGGCTTCAGGATTATAAATGCCATATGGATGTGTGTCTCCCTTTTAGTATGACTATATGCACTTAATATAGAAGCTTAAAGTTACCTCCTTCTCCATGGCATTTCTCTTTCAATAGTGAGTGGTTTATTTTTCATGTGCACATGTTTTTAGGTACCTATTTCCTCCTGTATGCTGGATAAACAGTAAGATTGCTAGAAGAGGTAACTGCAATGCTAATCATATATGCTGTGTGTGATTTTAGCCTGTAAATTTGCTATGAAACTGTTTTCAAAAACATGAGGCTCATAAATTTTAGACTGCAAAAATAGATTAGGCCATAGGCTTAGTTTCCTTTTTTTGTCACATATTTAATTTATAGTAAAAAAATATAAACTCTGTGAAGAAACATCAGCTAATGATTGGCATTCACCACGTAGACTTCAGAAAGATGAGAGAAAGCTCATGGAAGTGCATCCTCGCTTCTGTTCTTCTGGGAAGCCACTACTAGCAACTGTCAGAGGCAAAATAGGTGGGTATTATGTCTAAGTAAACCAGCCATTTTAAATGTTCCTTGTGGAATTGTAAGATCATAAAGTGTCCAAAAAAAGGTATAAAAGACCTATAGGATATAGTTGTTTGTGGAAGAGAAGGTGGTGAAGAATGAAGTGAGGAGGTGAAGAAGTGAAGAGTGCTAATGTAAGAAGTACGGTTTTGATCTTTTCCATCTATATGTTCTCCTTGGCCCTTTTTAGTGTATAAAGTGGGTTTAACCACTCATTAAAATAAAGAACCACAACTAAAATCAGGTAACAATTCTGAGGAAAGCTTCTGCTAAATCTTACCAGCTGTCTAGACAGTGGAAATATTTCTGGAATATAAAATATAAGCCTCAATACAATTCCATATATACAGACAAGCCAAACATAAATGATAAGGGAAGTCTGAGTTGCATCTTACTGTGTTTCACCAAGTTAAAACCTCATTCTATTCATTTCAGTGTAAGTCTGTTGTCAGTTATATCTGAGGAAGTGATGCAAAAACATATTACAAGGAACAGGAGGGACGGAAAGTTTTAAAGAAATTTATTCAAAATTATTTCAGAAGTGACAGTTTGAAATGCTTTGGAAAGATATTTGACTACTCTTACAGAGATTTTCCTGTTGCATGGGAAGTGATATCGGGTGGCTGCCTTAGTATGGTACTACAAACAACATCTAGCTACAAAGCACTAATAATTACCAAGGACATAAATTGCATGTTGCAAGCCTAAATATAAGGTGCTTGGAGTTGAAAAGTGAGCTCAAGACCTGCGAATTATTTTCACAAAGCTTTTCTCATACAGTGTAGAGACCTCTACCAATACGGTTATTTGTGCTCTCAAACTCCCTGCTATCCTGCCCCTAAGAATGAAGTTGTCAGCTTGACATAGTTTTATGTTTTCACAAGAAGAGCTATATATTGAAAAAATAGGTGCCAGTAGTATATAACACATTGAAGATATTTTCATCCATGACTTACAACTGGGTTCTGGGGCAGTTAGAAGATAATAATCTTATTTTATCAGCTGATACAGTGCTGATGCCTACAGGAAATTTAAGAAGAAAATTTGTTAATGAAACATGATTATTACTATCTTCAGAAAAGAAACGGTTATTTGGCAATATTATTAATTGTTATTTAACCGTTCAGGAAAATCCCATTTAGCAATATGTAATTGCTAAAACGTTGTTATCAACCATAGTAGTTGGGGAAAAAAATGAACTAAACCGAATAAACATAAACGATACTTCTATCTTTGACAGACAGAAGTCCAGAGTGAAGGAAACTTCCTACCCCCAACAGTTACATAGATGTATTGGTAAAATGTCAAAAGCAGATGAGAAGTAAAACTGATCTTGGAAAGAAACCGAAGGATGACATCGTCAGTTTAGTGATTCAAATTAACAGTTTAATTTGGAAAGGTAAAAAGAATTATACACACACAAAAGCAGAAATGGTTGCATCAAATAAATAAATTTCCTGAACGGGAAATTGTTTAACTTCATATGCCATTAGTTCTACGAGATTTTCTGAAATCAGAGAAAGGGAAGGAAATCTTGTGGCTGAGCTTTATTCTTCTTCATTCCAATGTTCTATGCCTCTGTGTACCAAAATTCATCATTGCTAGGTCCCTTAGTTCTTTTAAAAAAGTTGAGCTAGGCAATATATCTACTAATCCAAAAAACATCAGTTTATGAAAATAATTGGTTTTAAATGAACACTATGCTTATGCGGCTTTTCATGATTTCCATCACAGCTGCATATCAAAGTTTATGTTATGAACTAACTACTCTCTGTCCTGTGATTAAAGGGCACATGATGACCTCATGAACCACACTTTAGACTTCCAGTGCTTCTGGCTTTAATATTCTGTGCTAGATTCACAGAGCTCTTCTACAGATGCTAAGCGTTCAATCCTGAAGGCTCCACTTCATCATCAGGTAATTAGTATTTTCATTAACTTGCTTATTGTCAAGGAAAATGAGCCTTGATCATCTAATTTTTCCTCAATGAGTTGAATATTGTAATATATCTATAATTAATGTGTTTTATGCCACAAACGTGTAATGGAGTGGAAATCTGAGCCTGCTCCCAGCAGTCACTGTCAGTAAATGTTTGATGAATAAACAGAGACTTTCTAATGGGAAATGGTGGCGACTTTTATAAGCAGACACAATAAAGACTTTATTAACATACTTAAGAAGCATTCTGGGAAATAGAATTGAATGCATTATTACTGTAGGCTCCTTTTGTGAAAAGTAAATTTTACTGTCCCCATAACAAATGTTTGCTTGTTTGATGTAACTTCTACTGTCATTCTTTTATGGAGCATCTTTCAGTGTAAATCTGTGGAGCATTTTAAATTTCTTATAGGTCTATGATCTAAAAAAAAAAATCCCTCTGAAATTTGTATAAACTAACCACTTACACACCTGGTTGTAATGGAAAAAGAAATAAAAAGAAAAAAGAACCCCAAAATCAGCATCTAGCAGATAACTGAAAAATCAAATTAAAGCGAAAGTCTTGTTAAAATGAAGATGTAATGTAGGTGTTCAGAGAGTGAAGAGAAACGGGTGGAATGGCAGATCATTTGCAATGCCACATCTGCTGTAACTAAGACTAAACATGTCTTTAAAATGGATTAGTGGACAGCTCCAGGTGTATTATCAACATGCTACAATAAAGAGCCAGAAGTGTCTCTGTGCTAGTCAGGAACATATTTAGCGTCTTGACTGGTTCTAGAATGGAAACTAAAACTGTACTGTCTCAGTTTTCAGAGGTGTGCCCTGTACACATCCCGTGCTGTAGTCACTGATGGCTACAGACTGTAAAAACGCAGACTTCAGAAAAAAGAATGCTTTTTCCTTTAAAGTTTTGTGGTGGGTTTTATTTTTTTATTATTTTTTTTTTTTAAGCTGGCATGTTGTTTGCCTTCTCAGAACACACTGTATCTGGGGATGAACAACAACTTACCTAAGCAAGAAAGACACTTGAATCGCATCTCCTGCTTTTACTCGGCTAAGTGCAAATTCTGTGTCCTGATTTGCATGCAATTCAGAAGCTTTCTGTGGCATTGACGTAATATGATGGAGAGGGCAGGACTAAAAGGAGTAGAGGAGAAAAGAAGAAAGTATAGAAAGTAGGAAACAAGGAGAAGTTTCCCCTAAAGGAAAATTAGAGGCCAGTGAGAGTAAGCAGGCTGGCCTGCAGTTGTTGCTTCTCTCCACATCCCTGTCATGGAAGCTTCAAATACTCCCTTCTCTGAGTCACCAGCATCAGTCACCAATACTTCCAGCAAAGCACCTTTGATACCCAAAGTCCCTGCCTGACCAACTGGCCAGGCACAAGCCTAGGCTGGGAAAGGCTCCCACACTGCCTGCCCAGAGACTATTGGCAGGGTCAAACCAATGCATGCTCTGGGACAGGAGCTGTAGAAACCGTGGGGAGCTGGCTCTGTTTCACACGTCTGAATGGGAACTTGTCAGCTATACCTTGTGGAGAAGACTCAGCATGTCTAGGGTGTGCTGCATCTGTCCTACTTTAGATGTCTACCTTAAGATTTCTGAATCAAGCTGTAATGAATTATTTCAACTACCTTGTTTTTGAAGGCAAAAGTTTTAATTTTATGTTCTATTAGAACATTTTTAATACCATGTTAAAATTTTACATTGTTTAGAGAAAAAATGTCGTGGGCCACGTATCATTATTGAAAAACTTTAATTCCACAAGGAAAATGAGCGCTTTTGCTTTTCCTTCCAGTTTGGCAGAATGGGTGTCAAAATTGTCTTTGGACTAATTTTTTCATTTCCAATTTGCTCTGGTGGATATAAAATGAGAAAACTGAAGTAAATTCCAAGACGGAATTATTCTGTAGATGCATCCAGAATCCAGGAAAGAATCGCCTACTCTTTTGTGTTTTAACTGACCAAACGTAAATGTCTATTATGTCTATATTTAAATTAGTTGTTAAACTTCTAAAGTGATCAACGAAGAGACACCATCACCTACACGTTTTGATTTATCTCATCCTGATGGAGATTTCTGGAATAAGCCAAATTAATTTCTGTCTAAAAGTGTTTTTTTCTCATCACATCCTCACAAATTTTAAGGAGAGTCAAAGGTGACTGACTCAGACATTGAATTCTACTTAATAGATGATTACACCTAACAGATAAATCTCCCTTCGACAATAAAAATGGTCAAAACATTAGGAATCTGACTGTAAAGAATAATTTAGATTGTCAAAGGACCGAAGCTGTTTTTTTAAATAATGGTGTAGGCCAGACTTGATCCTGACTTACCACAGCACAAGAAATTTCTTTGAAGGTGTTCAGTAGGGGCAAGACTGAAAAGAATTTACAGAGAATTTAACTCTGGCCTACAAGGATTTTCCAGTGGACAGGTTCTGCTTCTCCCCTAAAAGAGATTTAGTCAAATAGTCTTTTGGTAAATAATGTTAAGATTAAGGAATATGGCTAAAAACTGTGTTAGATGGAGGCCCAAAATGAGGTGTATCATCACCATAGCTTCATCTGGAGAAAGACCAACATCCCCATTTTCTTCTCTAATGCAGAGTTTTGGCAGGGTTTTCACTTCAGCCAGGATTGTATTTGTTTTCCTCAGTTCTGGCACGTGGCATCACACTGAACAGCATAGGAATTCGCCCCGTGCTTCTCTTAACTAAAAGCTTATTATTTTAGTATCATAGAATCATAGATTAATTTAGGTTGAAAAAGACCTTTGAGATCATCAAGTCAACTGTTAACCCAGCACTGCCAGGTCACCACTAAATCATATAATGAAGCACCACATCTACATGTCTTTTAAATACCTCTACAGATGGTGACTCCACCACTTCCCTGAGCAGCCTGTTCCAGTGCTTCACAACCCTTTCAATGAAGAAATATTTCCTAATATCCGATCTAAACCTCCACTGGTGCAACTTGAGGCTGTTTTCTCTTGTCTTATCTCTGTACTTGGGAAATGAGACCAATCCCCACTTCAATACAACCTCCTTTCCAGTAGTTGTAGAGAGTGATTAAATCTCCCCTCAGCCTCCTGTTCTCCAGGCTAAACAACCCCAGTTCCCTCAGCTATTACTCTTAGGACTTGCTCTCCAGACGCTTCACCATCTTCCTTGCCCTTCTCTGGATGCTCTCCAGCACCTCAATGTCCTTCTTGAAGTGAGGGGCCCAAAACTGAACACAGTACTCAGGGTGTGGCCTCACCAGTGCAGAGTACAGGGGGACAATCACTGCCCTGCTCCTGCTGGCCACACCATTTCTGATACAAGCCAGGAAGCTGTTGGCCTTTTTGGCCACCGGGGCTCATGTTCAATCGGCTGTTGACCAACACCCCCAGGACCTTTTCCACTGGGCAGCTTTCCAGCCACTCCTCCCCAAGTCTGTAACATTGCAGGGGGTTGTTGTGACTCCAGTGCAGGACCCAGCACTTGGCCTTGTTGAACCTCATACCATTGGCCATTTTGCATATGATATTCAAAAAGGGAAGAAAGTATTTTGCAGGCCAGAGTCAACTATTACCTCAACAGACAAAATTCAGGTACATATTTGTTCCTATTAGAACTACTCTAAAAAACATCGGCTGCACAGACTGGAAGCACAGTGCTGTTCTCCGTTATGCTGCTACTGATATCAATATGTATTCCTTTTTTTTTTCCTAGTTTACACTGTCTTTACTGAAACTAATATTTGATCCTTTTAATAAGAGATACACATATTTCTACAGACTTCATTGATCTTATATATTTTTCTGGAACTACCTGATATTTGGTAAGATATTTATCTTTGGATAAGATATTTGAATTTTTACAAAAATAGGTTATTGAAAGTGGAAGTTAATTATTTTTATGAAAATAATCTTAATTAGAAATAGATGAAACAAACATGGCAATGAAAAATCAAAGTAATATGCTGTTTTCTATTGCACTGCAAAAGGACAGAGAAGAAAAAGAGCTTGGCAAAATAATGCATATAAAGGCCAGATATCTGTGTCCTGAGGCCATCCAACACTTTCCTAATGGACTACAGAACGTGGGAAATAATTAATCCTGTGGAGAAGGTATTGCCAGGGTTAGAAACGGGATCTTCAGCTTTTAATGGAAATGCTCTGTGATTGAGCTGGGAAAAAAAAAACAAAACAAAACCAACAACTTCTGTAGTTAGAAGAGGAGGGCATCTGTCATATTTAACTCATAATAGTTTAGGAGCACAATAAAATACCGGACATGGTTCAGCACTTTTATTTTGTGGGGTATTAAAACTATATATAATACAGGAAAAGTACAAATACACAGTGAAACACTCTCCATGCTAGTGTTCACAAATTTCAGCAGGAAGAATGCTTAAAAGGTTAAACTCAGACTCTCTGGGGTCAGATTTGTTCCCTCACTAGCAATACATCTACCGGACTAATCTTTCTGTATATACTTTTAAAAAAATATGGTGCATTTTCTACCTGCCCATTTTATAGGTTGCTGAGTTAGAGTGAAAATGGATAATTTTATTTATTTCTTTGTTGGAGGTGTGAACACAGTGAACGTATCTTAAAAGAAATAAAAATAATTAGAAGATTAATTTACTATTAACATGCAAATTTTGCAGGCAAAGAACAGTATTAGGACTGAAAAACTTCAAAGAGAAACACAGTTAAGGTTACTTATGCATACAAAATGTAAATCTGTCCCTCTGGTGGAGACATACTATGATACAGTTTTTAGTAGTATGATCTGGAACCTATCTTTTTCCACAGGATCCCTTCCTCATTTATTGTATGGGATGAATAGACTTCATTATTTGAGCGGCTCTTTTAAATTTTCTTGCATTCCCATAGGTCATCAAGTGAATCCAACCCTTGTTTCTTATGTGCTATTTCAATCACTCACCCAACAGCTTGAGTGTCCAAATGGAGGGGGCCAACATATAGGTTTTTTTTTCAGAGCTTGAACATCATGCAGTATGCAAGGATGCTACTCAGTACTCCCACAAACTGAAGCGAGAAGCTTCAAATTGGATGCTCAGAAAAAAGAGGAATATCCACTGAAAATCATACAGTTTGAGGATTAGTCAACAAAAGAGTGATTATTAGCCAACAAAAGAATGATTATTAGCCAATAGGCTTGAAAAAAACAAGATATATCTAGCTGTGCAGGAAATTTACTACAAACACCATAGGAAACACTTAAGGTTCTCATCTGAATTATTTGATACAGGTCAAATTAGACACATTAAAGAAAAATGAGTTTAAATAGAAATAGTGACACAGAGAGAATGAGTTAGTTACACATTTTACATTTGTCTTTGAACTTCCTGAGTCTGTTTAAAATCAGAAATACAAGGGTTGAAATGTGCTCCAAAAGGAATTTTTTGGGGGGTCACCAATAGTCAAATAAAGATTTTAAGAGAATCTATCCTGTGAGATTTTCGAATCAAATAATCCAACCTATAATTATACTTTAAAGAATCTAAATTATGTCTATATTTATAATTTTTGAGGGAAAAGTAAGTTTTAAATTAGCCAGTTAAGCAGAAAAAGAATTAAGTGGAAAAACATAAATATATTGCAATATTTCTACGAAGCAGAGGTAAAAATATTCCTATGTTGGCAAATTTAGGATCACATTGAGTGTCGGGTAGTACCGATTAGACCAAAAGGACGTGTGAGAGGAGTTGGCGACAGGACACAAAAGTATTAATGTTGTTTTCCAGCTTGGGCAAGAAGTCCATCTCATTCAGTGCTACCATCTGAGGAGGACTACAGGAATTCTAACCCTGTACAGGAACTCCCATCACCCTACAAGTAAGACCCTTGTAGGCATAATACCGTGTTGCGACTTGGCATGCGAATACATATTCACACTAGCTTTAATCTAGATTGAATGGATACTACTTATGGTGTCTAAGGCTGTGACAGCACTTACTTCAGCAGAGGCTGCACAAGCCTGCAGAACACCCAGGCACTTTTTCAAGCAGCTGCTATCCCCTCAAGTGTGTGTCACTACAGCTTTACTGAGACGTAGTTGTATCTCTTCCAAGCATCCTTCCCCAAGCCACTGTAGGTATGCTGTGAGTGTTTGGAGGCTCTGGACTTTAGATGAGGGGTCTTTCAACGTCTCTACCATATGGCTGCAGAGGAGGTACCTGATGTTCAGAATTAATAGCATGAAGCCTCTGCCATAATGCTCAGTTTCCAGCGCACTAATGTTGCAACTAAACTATGTTGTAACAAAACATACGTGTGTAAATGTGTGCATATAACTGTGCTGCTTGAATTCTTAAAAAAAATAGATGTATGAAGGAGAATCTAAAGGTACATGTAATCACTGATGGACCTGTAAGTGCAATGGGTTAAGCTGGTATGAGGGGGAAGGAGGTTGGGTGTCTGAAAGTCACAGCTGTGGCCCAGTGATAGACAGGCTGGGGCAGTGAAGGCGAGAAGAATGGTCATATGATGGTAGTTGAAGTGTCAAGGGTGTACAATTTATTGAAAAGCAGATCACAAAGAAGAAAATCCTTCCTGCATATTATTAGTGCTATTGATTGATTTATATAGTGCATTTCTTAAGCAAAGCTCTTTATAGAATTACAAACTATTAAAGCTGAGTGAATAACTCACAATGAATAATTTATCCCATGAATGTAACCTTTCTTTCTGCTCATGAAATAGCCACAAAGAGATCACTATTTCTTTAATTATTCAATGAATTTTTTAATGAACTTTTAAAACACTATGAACTGATCACCAAGAATGTTCTGCTAAGACACTATAACCAAGGTTTCTTTGGGTCTTGATTGTTTAGAGACAACCAAACTTGTGGCTAACAAAAGCACGTTCACTATCCTATGCAAATCTTGTGGCTTGTGGCACGTGTCTACCACATGGTGCAGTGTTTTGCAAAGATAGCTGAGCTCTCTCTGAATAGGTTCAGTTTTAGGACAGAAAGCATGAGAACTGTGGCAATGTGCAGCTATAACTCTGCTGTTCCCAAGTAGAAACAGTCTCAACATAGCACAAGACTTAGAGCTACTACTTGGGGATGCTGACAAATTTGGGGCATGGAGCTGCAGGGTCTTGTGGAGATGGGAGAGCCACTCTGGAGACTCTCCACAGTGTTGTGCAGCTCAGAATTACCTAGAGATACTACCTGTACAGCCAGCTGGTTACGTACCTGAGTGCCATGTTTTTGAATCGAAGCCTAAATTGATTGTGATCCAGCATAAGGCACACAGTGTTTTTTTCCCTGACAGGATGAGTATGTAAAGCTCTGAATTTCTAAGCTGTGCTAGTCTAAAATTTCCCTCCCATGAATATTCAGGTAAGTAGCATGTAAGTGTATTCTTTGACATATTTTTGCCAGCATAGCTTAATTCCATGAATGTTGGCAGAAAGCGAACATGAAAAAAAAGAGGACTGCAAACTGTGACAAAACAGCCGGAGAAGTTGTGCACTCTGCATTTTATCCATGCACTAACTATCCCTTGGAATTGTTCTGCCTCATTTATATTAATCATCAGTTATCCCTGAGGAAAAAGGGAACAAAGCAGGGACAGGAATAGCAAAAGCACTATGAAATAGTTTGGGGAGAAGACTATGTCTTCTAAAAAGAAGTGGGAACTGAGATTTCATTAGGAAATATAAAGAGGACTAGGTAACAGCCCGTGTTAAACCATCATCTGTAATGCATCATTTTTGGAGGCTAGGGATAGGTTCTAAAGTTATACATAAATGCTCACCATCCTACACCTTAACTCATTTCCTTCCAGGTTATGCCACAGGACTTAAAAAACTGCCTCACAATTAAAGGTTCTCTGTTCTGGCAACGGACAGTCGCTTTTCCATGACAACTTAGAGATACTTCCACTACTAGTGTATTCTAATACAGTGGCAAACAGGACTGAGAAGCAATGCGTTTTGGAGCTGCTACTGAGAGTGTTTGTTAGTGCTTCTCAGTGTTGATACCCTGAGTGTGTCAGCAGATTAATAATTCACCCATAACAGCACAGAGCGGTCTTTAAATGGAGCAGTTTGAAAGAAGATATTAACAATATCCATAGGTTTTCCTAAAGAAGAACTTGATTTTGTATAAGGAAATACAAAATCCTACTCTCAGATTTCTATTGAGCTTCCAGATGGAGAGCAGGCTGTCCGAGTCTTTATTTGTCTTTTTTTGATTCTTTATTTTTTGGATTCAGGAGTATAGCTTTACTGAGAGATGGCATTAACTGCTCTGAGACCTGGTTTCTGTTCAGCTCTTGACAGGCTCAGGTGTAGTCTTTTGGAGTGATCTCCCTGTTGTTAGGTCCATATCTTGAAGCAGTCTTTTGGATAGAAGGAAACCAGAGGAGGTCTTCTATTGCTCCTGGGTTTCCACATACCAGGATCAAGGTGGAGCAGGCCCAATGCAACCCCCTCCCCCAGAGTGAGTATGAAGTGGCTTTCGGGTTCTCAGCAAGAACTATTTTGATCTATAAATCCATTCTTACTTGCCCATAGTAATCAATAAGGTAGATACAGCCTCAGTTAAGGAAAAGACCAATAACCTAACTTAATTTCAGTTTGAGGAACTCTGGTTGTCCAAATTGAAAACATTATGCAAACAGAGATAAAGCATTGTTCTGACTTTCTGATGGAGTTTAAACTTCTTATATCAGATTGTTATTACCTTTTAAGGTAATGTTATACAATGTTATACAATTTTCCTAAAACACATGCTAATTATGATAACATGTCATTCGCATCTTATCAAGCTAAACAATCTCTATCTTCATAATATTTAAATAGAGAATTAGATCATTCTGGATACCTGATCACTGTGCACTTCAGATGTTTAACAAATGTTATGAGCGTAAGTGTGCATCTCAAATGTATATTTATATTGTTGTGCATAGAGTAATGTGTCTTCTGGGTCCTATTGTAAACAAGCTGTCATGCTTAACTGGGTTAGCCTATAAAAATATCTTTCCATAAATAAATTGAAAAAAACCCCCAACAGTCAAACAGCCTTTTCTAATGGGCTTGATCAGAAAATGTGAGGGGAAGCTATAATAACACAATAATACAGTCCTGTGAAGATTGCTTCTCAAAATGTCAGTATTTGTAACTTTGGGATATAGTCAGCTTTTGGCCACTTTTCTTTGTTCTCTGCTTGGCAATGTGGAAAATTCCAGATGCAATTATGTCCAGTCACGCCCAGTTTGCTATTCATCTGTTCTAGTTCACTCATGTCCTGCCAACTTAGATATGACTAAAATTATCCACAGAGAGATCAAGAGTGCATTTGCCTGCAATGTGCTCAGTGCTGCAGCAGCAGAACAGAAGTAAGACAACACCAGACAGAAGTGACTTTTACAGACAGCCCAGTTCCTGAGGAGGATTAGAAGTAATGTGTAAGATCCAGAGATTATTCCTGGTGAAATTATAACAGTGTTAACAGAGATCAAATATAATTTATTTTGGCTCCTTTTCTAAGCATGAAATCTCTGTGCTGTGGCTGTTTGTCTCTTCTCTGTCACCCTCTTTGATCTGCTTTGTTTTCTCATACAAATACTGTATGTAATTATGACATTTATGCCAACCTTAAAAATAAAATCACTTTTGTTTAAAGGATGGTTACATAGTAGTACTACCAGACTTCTCATAAACCCAGAGTAAAATGTTCTGACATTTTAACAGATGAAAAAATAATTGATTATGTAAAACTTATTTTAGAACTTGCTAATTAAGTTTATGAACTGCTTCCATTAAGAACTCCAGTTTAGCTGTTCGTTCTTTTAAGAGATGAAATGATCTGTTTTTTAATTATCAGGATGAAAATTCTTTCTCTTTTAATTCACAAAATATTTTGTTTTCTGAAAGTTGCTGATGAGGAAGTGTGAAAGAGACACTTTTCTCTTTTCAAAAGGAGTTTAAAATTGAGTGATGATAAAAATTAAAAAGCCTCTCCAGTGGAGACAGCCTTCAATGAGGACTAGGCAGTGTGCATTTGAAAACTTGTAATGATATATTTGGAAGATTTTTCAGATTGTTTTTATTAATATTAGATCATTTAGAAACTAAAAAGTTTCTGTTCCTGTATCTCTGTTTAGCATGAACTCATACTGAGATTTTGTTTTACACCATGCATTAGAATCAGTGCTGGCTGCCTCATTGCTTTCATCTTGGATCTCCACCAATGTTAACACAGAAAGAAAGGGTGTGCCTCCACTCTGACTTAATAGATGCCTGTGACGGAAATATGCGTAAATTCGGATGATTATAGAAAAGTGAACAACAAGGACACAGCCATTTTGGTAACAAAAAATATAACATGAGAGGATGAGATTGAGGCTTTCATACCCATCAGTGTATCTGTGATCAACTTGGACAATAAAAAGTGCAGTTGCTTTATTTATAAGAATGAAATTGCCAAATGAAGTAAAATCATTCTTCTTCCATGTTCATAGTATTATGGCTTAAAAGTTCTGTATGGAAAAGAGGCTTCAAGAAAAACATTCCTTTTCTTCTGGCACTGGTTGGGATTCAACATGAAGCTTCACAAGTTATACCGAAAAAAGCTATAATTTCGTCTGATGCTATTGATATCTTTTGAAAGGCTCCTGCAGCCATCATCACCACTATCTTTACTGATATGTCGCTGTGCACTGTTGTATAGTATTGAGCTGTAGAATTATTTCTGCATAATTTTGTATAGTTTTTGTTGTCCAGCCTAAGAACCTTATCCCTGGCTCCCCCCCAAACTCACAAACAACAAATAAATTCTCTACCCTCTAAGTGAACAAGTGTTAGGAAACAAACAATGAATATCATGATTTTGCTAAATGCATTGAGCTCTACATCCCCTGATTCAACAAATGCAATTTTGTCTGCCAGTGCCACATGCCAGCTATGCCCTGATGTACTAACGTTATTTGACTTTCACTTGTTAATCAGGAGAGGAATTAGTCTGCAGTACCAAGATTCATGAACCATTGGGGCAATATCTCCAGCGTGGTTGCTGGTCTCTAGATGTTTCCACAATATAATGGTAGGTGCCGTATTTCCGCAGACCACTTACCCTGCATCCCCAACATCCATTGTCCCTTCCTGTCTAAGCAAAGAGTTCTTTTCCTCTCCCCTGTTAATAGAGAGTCCTTCACTGCAACCATCCCATCTCAGCCTTCATTAATATTGCTCTAGCTCTGCTTCAATTTCAAAATCCTGTAGACCATCCCCCTCCCCCTTTTTTTTTTTAATACCACCTGCTGATTTCACCTGTTGTCAGTTTTACAGTGGATGTGTGTCTTTGTTTAGCCCATATCTGGGGTTAAACTATATCAGTTGCTCTATCACATGATGAGCCCTCCCCAGCCAAGAAGGGAGATTGGGAAAAGGAGAAGAGACCCGTGGGTTGAAATGAAAATGGATTTAATGAAACAGCCAAACTGATACCAAATGCCAATACAAAGTACACAAAGTTATACTCAGCCCAATGAATGTATGGGGGTCATAATTAACAGGAAAGCAGTCCACAGGAGAAGGAGGAGGAACAGGGTCAGGAAAAGCCCTGACAGGGCTCACCTCATCAAACTTCTCCTTTTATAATGAGCATGCATTTACAGTATGGGATACACCTGTCAGCCAGCTCGGGTCAGCTTCCCTGGCTGACTCCAAACTGCTAGTGGCCTGCAAACCATGGCAGGCCTTTGATTCTGTCCCAGCAAAACCAGGGCAATCCTATTACTATTTGGATGACCTCATAGAGGCAGGCTGTGAAACCTTGCTGTCTTCTCTCTTTCTTTTTAGGTGCTGATTTCTTGGTGCATGTTTTGAAGGGCGTGAAAGCAAACATGTTCTTTCCATTGCGTCCTGTCATCAATTTTGTCCCTAGTACCTAGGTATTCCTCCACCCCACATGCATCTCCCTGCCAACAATGTACCGGTGATGCATGTGAGCGCAAAGAGGGATTTATGATCATTAGTAGCATAACATTTCCTGGCTGTTTCATTTTATTTTGTTGAAATTTGCAGTCTTTTACTGATATTTCCATGATATATTTTAGCAGCATTGTTACCGCTATTTCATTTTGCTGTCTCTGCATCTTTTCTTCTTTCCTAGTTCTGTGTTTATATCCAGTAAAGTGCATAATGTTCCACATGAATCTGCTGCTTTGGTTCCAGAACACTAGGGGCATGACTTAAAAATTAAGCAAAGAAATAGTGGAACAAGCTAAAACTGAAGATAGAGAAGGAGGCTTCCAGACTACTACAGAGCAATTCATATTGAATAGCATTGGACCTGTGCTGACATCTTAACAATAAAAAGGAATCATCTGTGGAAGGAAAGATGGTAAATCACAGAGGGCATATATAAGTGCAGCCTCAGAGCTATAAAAGCCAGACTGACATTTATCACTCTGTCCATATTGGAGCTGTCATGTTGGTCCTCAGATGATCGTGTTACTACCTTCAAGACATTTTTTTAGATATGAAGCAAAGATTAGAGAGAGAATGAGAGAGAGAGAGAGAGGCTTGCTAATAAGTATTGGGCAAAAGCCACATAAAGGAATTAGCATTTATATTATTTATTGTCTCTTTTTCATCAGCCATATCCCCCTTCATTCTAATTTTTTTCCCTCCCCTTGGATTTTTTTAACCTTGTGCTCAGTTCCTTGTACATTAAACCTAGTTCAGCTTCAGAATGAATTAAAATCAGTTTGACTAAATACTAATGTTCGGTGAACGACAAATTGTACAGCTTCACACATTATTATTTGTGCTAAAAGCTATTATGTAAATATATTGGCTTATATAAGCTTAAATAGGATGACACAGGAATGCAAAGATAGGGCATGCATACAGATCTATTGAAACAATACTCCGTGAACATATCCTCTAACAGAAAATTGCATGTTCTCACTCAGAGACAGAAAAGAACCATATGTCTATTTTAGTGGTTATGTCCTGAAATGATGCACTTATTCCTTTTATAATATTTTGAAATAAATACATATGGGACCGGTCAGATGTCAACAGTGGCACTGAAAGGAGTATGAATTAGTCACACTGGCACACAGGGCCCTGGAACAATGAACACTGCTCTGGAAGACCCTTGAATGCAAGCCTATTTGCCTCTTAATCCAAATGAATAATTAATGATAATTATCATGCTGCAGTTATTATCTGTGATAATAATATATCCGTAAGGTGAATAAATTCAATCTGCTACTATGCAGAAATGGCAACTCATAATATTCTTAAGAAATACAGATATAATTATCGGTATTAACGGTCAAGAAAAAAAGGAGATTTTTATATAAAGAATTACAGCAAAACGTCTAAAGTTTAGTGAGAATGAATTTGATTGCATTATGTTTATTCTTTAGCCGTCATTTCTATGGCACTAGTTTGCACCATTTTAACAGTTTATTCTCCTAAGACCCATTTAGTAAAAGCTGAACTGCTCATTTGTTCACTATAATCTATCCATAACTTTTCCATCAGTCCACTGCTAGAGAAGATCAGATTCAGATCTACAAACTTCCATATGCAAATCAGTCCATTTGTGTAGTTCACTGTGCTGTAGCTCACTATTTTCCTCAGCTACAAAAATTTTAAAGTATTAAAGCAAAAATCAATAAAACCAAATAAAATATTAAAAGGTCAAATACGTGTTTGAAGCTTGTACAAAACCAGCCATAACATTTATATTTGAAAGCACTGTAGGTGAGCTGTCAGCTAGGCAGAATAGTAGGCAATCATATTTAATCCGATCTCCCTCATTGGGCTTGCTGTGACAAAGGAAAATGGAAGGGGGATGGGTGAATGGCAGCAAGAGGAAGTAACTACCCTCCTGTTCTTTTTGAAATTGTTTTTATGTCTCTATTTTAACTATTGAGATTCTCAGTAGTATAAATTAAAGACTTTAAAGTCTACTTAAGTTGAATTAAATTAATGATTGAGAAAACACTTTGAAATTCAAAGTTCATCTAGACCTTTAACTCACACCACGAAGGCTTGGTTTTTCCCTCCTTCTTTTCATCCTATGGTTTGAGAACTGGCTTACTCAAGGGAATGGTAATGAGATGTAGAGTTTCTCACCTCTAGGTCATTGCTTCAAATCTGGCCCAGGTTGGTAGAAACCAAAATTCATTATCATCTACTTACGGTTCAGCGGCCTGTGTGAAATGGGTTGATGGCCTTTTGTTCTAGTTTTCAGCGGGCAAATGTCCACACAGTAACAAACACTAATTAGTATTGGAATAGGGTTGAAAGTTGTATTCCTAAACATACCGTCCAGGGATTGTTGTGACAACCCCTCAAAACTCTGGCATCTTCTGGGACTACCTTCCAGAAGTGGGGGGTAGGGGAAGTCTTTCATGATTGTCACTATGATTCATCCATTTTTAATTTTTTTTCTGAAGAAATGGGCAAAAGAAATTGCCTTTTTTAAACTCTCTTTTTCATCAGAAAACAACAGATTTCCCTCAAAGTGGATCCTGACAGGTGACAAGAATAATAACGTGTAAGAGTCAGTAAAAGGATGCATTATTAATCACCCAGGGTTTCATTTAGACCGTCAGCTCAGTGGGTGAGCTCTGTAGAAGGAAGACTGGAGATATTATCATTATTATTTACTTGTCCATCCAGGAGTCACGAACCAGGACATCGCTGTATTAAGCAATGTGCAAACATAAAAGAGAGAGCTAGTCCCTGCCCTAAAGAGCATACAATTTTACCATAAAACTGGAAAG
>NW_010426231.1:0-5626 GCF_000710305.1 Buceros rhinoceros silvestris | reverse complement strand
AGAGTGTATACTTAGAGGTAGACGGACATAGATGGAGGAATACTGAGAGATGATTATGCTATACTTGCCAGCTTAGTGTTTTTTTTTTTTAACAACAGCATGATATTTTTAGTAATAAAATGATAAAATAAGTTGGCAAGCTTTTTTGTGGGCATCACACAAAAGAGAATTCTGGAATAGAGAATTAGTAGGGGAGAAGTTGTATTTGCAGAAGGTAAGGTAATCATGAAGGGCAGATTGGCGGAAAGAGCTCATCTGAAAATGGAACAAGAAGACAACCAGCCCTGACACTGCCTGTGCATCAGAGTCCAATAATCAAACCAAAATTAAAAATAGTAAAGTATAGAAGAGTGAACTGTGTACACAAGTTGCTATAATGTTTACTGTAGCAAGCCAGGAAAGAGACAAGAGAAAAAAGAAAGGAAATATTACAAAAGAAAAGGAAAGGAACTACTACAAAAACACTGAGCTGGAAGGTGGTCTTTGGAGCAGCAAACCAAGTGCACAACAGCGTTCCTTAATGGCAGAGAAAAAAGTGTTGCGGTAAGCTAGATCGAAGGTGATGAAGGACTTTCTCCATGTATGTGTTTGTGTATGAATGGATTAAGTGAGTGAGAGGACACAGACACATTCATCGTGAAAACGCTTTGCGAAAAGTCTTAGAAAACTTAGGAACAAGCTGGATATGATCTACAATACAAATGTTATTAAGAAGGTATTTTTTATTATGCTTCAGCTGCAGGAAGGTAAAAATATAATCCAGTGATCCAGAAAGGTGTTATTGGAGAATATTTGTCAGAAGGTAATGAAGAGCCTTGCTCAGCCTTTTTAACTTGCAAAGAAGTAGGGATCCACAGGCAAGTAGAAATCCATAAAGCAGAGCTTCTTGTGGAGTGAAAAGAATGGTCCAGGTTAGAGAAGGTATGTCTTGGAACATCTGCAGTTCATTTTCTTATATGAATAGTATAAATATAAAGGAAGAAAAGAGACATTTTGTAACTCCATCCTATCTGGGGAAGAAATTTGAGACGGATTTAGAGATGTTGTGACAAAAGCACGAATAAGAAAATATCACAGAAAGAGGACAAACAATCTTATGTAAAGAAAAGGCAGAGCAGACATGTAAAAGATGGTGAACATATCAAAGAGAACGAGAGCAAGAATGGCTAGGAGGAAGTTTTTAGTGTCTGGCAGGAACAGTTTCTGTAGAGGGCGGAGGGCAAAAAGCTGTGTTGAAGAGGATGTGGATTGGAAAGGAGGAGAAGAATTACTGATTCTTACTGTAGAACAAGTTATTTGTTGAATTCAAAATGAGGTGAAGAAGGGAGTTAAGGAGAGGAAAGAAAGGCCACATTTTCTAAGTCTGAAGCATCTAAAGCCTATGGTACCGTGAGGAGAAAGTCAAATTAGAGTGTGAGATTAAGGAGAAAAGCAAGAGAGAGGCTGTGTGTGGGAACAAAGGGCGTGAGAAGCTGGAATAGAACAGAGTCACTGGGGTATGTGGACAAGATTTGGAGAAGAGAACAAAGAAGAAATGTCAATGTCTATGACAGAAATAGTGCAAGATCTGTAAAAGGAAGAGGAAAATGGAGATGCATGCCAAGGTGAGGAAAGGTCATGAACCTGTGCTTTCTTGGAGGAAAAACAAAATTCTGGCAGAAACAAAAGTAAAGGCAGGAAAAGGGGAAGATTTGAGAAATGAGTTAGAAGTGGTAAAAAGTCATCTGGGGCTGTGGGCCTGGGATTCAGTTAGGCTAGAGCTGGATAGCTAGAAAGACGTAGAAGAGAAAAGGGTGCATTTGCAGTGGAGCTTGGTAGGAGAGATTGAACAGAGTTCATGAAAAAGAATGGACAATGTGCATGTTGGTGGTGATCCAGGAAAAGAGAACGTCATAATGGAGTCTGAATCGGAAAAGAGGAGCTGAAGGCACCAAGGTGGAGGAAAGTGACACAAAATGTGTACAGAAGAAGCCCTGCTGTTGGGATTTCAGTAAGAAATCAGCTTTACAAAGCAAGAGCAGCCATCGTGCTTGGTGCTGACTGATGATACTGAAAGACAGGTTTTGATTCCTTAAGATTCAAAATTAATTTGCCAAATCCTGGGGGAAAGACTGATGAAGAAAGCTTGCTTGCCCTCTTCTTTTTCAGTTGATACCGAAGTACCTACGGCAGGACACTTGTTACCTCAGTACCAGCATAAACAAATACTTCGTCAATTCAGTCGCTGGACAGATGATAGTATTAGCCCCAGAATACAAGATAAACTACATTTCTTGATTACTCCAGTTAGTCTGTATTGCGAACTTCACAGTAAATATAAGCATTTTTATTTCCTTTCCTTGGAATTATTAAAATCTTTTACAGATGGTTATAAAATGTAACATGTAAGATCTATCGGGATAGTAGTTTTGGACTTGTTCATAGTTTTCTGAATATGTGTAATAGATTCAGCCTTAGAATCTATTTACATAGAGTTTTTTAAAACATATTAATCCTTTCCTCTCAGATCAATCACAGTGTTAGCCTATCTTCCAGGTAAGTCCTGAGGATATGTTATCCCTGTATACAGGACATTTATGTATATGTTATTTATTTATACTTAAAAGTACATTTCAGTACACTGAGGATATGCTTTGCATCTGCTTTTTTTGAATGAGGACTGACTCACGGTCAATGCAAAGGGTGATACAATAGTCTATTAGTCAGCCTTCACATAACACCAAGTGATGAGGAAACAATCAAGATTGATGCACCTATGGATGTAGTAGGCAGGTGTCAGTGGTTAATTTCAGTGATTAATTTCAGAGCACTAAAACTGAGTGGTGTCAGGAGTCCTATAGAGAATCAGGGTGAGTTCATCTCACTAAGTCTCCTAGGCAACTTTTCTAAATGGTTTTCAGTGGAACAGTATTTATCTTTATCCTCTGTATTACTGTTATGTTTTATTCAAGCTCACTATTGTCATGTCCAAACGAGCAATAAAAATTTAATTTCACTGAAGTAACTAAGAAACGAATAGTTTCTCTAAGTAACATTTTAAGCATACATTCTAGTAGCCTTCCATCCTGGTAAGTTTTTCATCATCTCTCTACTACTGCTATGATTTTTATTGATTTAGGGATAGACAGTTAAGAAGCAGTAGTGACGTGTTCATAGGTAAGCTTGACGTAAGTCTTGTGTAGAGAAGGAAAAGGACCTGTGCAGGAAAGAGAATCAAATCAAAGACCTATGAAGGAATAGTGTCTCTCTGAATTCATGGGTGATTTGCTCAGCTAAGCTGCCATTTGGTCAGTGTGCACAGTCATCCCACCCAGCTACAGCACTGCAGTGCTCTTTCTCCGGGATAGGAGGAGTGCAGGGAAGAGCTGGAGATGGCAGGTGTGTGACCGGACTGTGTTGAGAGTACAGGCTGCAAACAGGGAAACAGAACTGGAAAGTTTGAAAGAGTGAAGTGGGCTACTGAGTAATGTAGGAAGGAAGCAAGGATTAGTTTTAGGGGGGCAGAGGTACAGGAAAATCTGCACAAAGCCAAGTTTAAGAGTTTTACTGCATGTGAATCAATTTGTCATGTTATTTCCCTCCTCTTGCCTTGAAGAGCTCCCTGAATACATTTTTTTTAACTCTAGGTACCTAAACCCATTTGGTAAAGCACTTCAGCATGTGCTTGACTGAACAAATGAGTTGTATGCAATTCTTAATTGACAGAAGGACCTAAATGGGTCTCAAGGTATGTTTAAGATTAAACCTATGCATATATGCCCTCCTGATTTAGAGGTTAAACAATGTGAAGGGCTCTGCCATAAGGAACTGAGAAAAGTGAGAGGTATCCTTATGGCTATAGAGTATGAAATGTTAACTGTTTACACAGAGAGTGCCTTTGGGGCTGTGCTATGATATGGCCATTACTTGTAACTAACGAAAACAGTGAATACAGTAATTAAGATAGTTTTGGTGCGCTGCATAGGGAGTGTGCGACCTGCACCTTGTTTCTGCAGTTTCTCCGCTTTTCTTCTTTCTTCTGATTATTTCAATATACTGTTACTCTATTAGGCTGAAAACTGAAGTATTAGGACCGAAAGAATTCTGAAAACTAAAAGGATACGATTACAACTACAAAAATAAATAAATAAATATTTGACAGACTAGTAACTTCTTGCAAATTCTTGTCATTTCGTAATGTTTTTGTTAAATGCTTTTCAGTTCAACAGTAACATATATTACTACTGTTAACTTGACTTGAAAGAGCACACAATGTACGAGAAAACTAATCCAAAAGACCCTTCCCTTTAAACAAAGTTATTATGTCTTTTTTCCAGCATGACTTTTAATAGGCTGGGCCTAGTACTGAGTAAGAGAGAAGTCCTCTCCTGGAAGGGCCGGCAGCAATGCAGCTCTGATACTTATCATCAGACTTTGTGGGTCTTACACAGGAAACCATGTTTAAGTGACTCATCATCTGGCATGTTTACAGCAATGTAGCCCTATGTCAACATATTCTATAGTCATGGCAGTCATCTGGGGCACTGTGGTGATACAACAACCTGGGTTAAGTGAAGTTGTAGATAGTATGTATGTAAATGAAGCTGTAAGAAAATAGAATAATGGTGGAATAGAGAAAAGAAGGTTGGTGGCACTCAACTCAGTAGCAACACTCTTGCTTCACTGTGCTTGCACCTGCAGAGAAATTAAGCCAAACAACACTTTCATGAATATTCAAGAATTCACTGCAACTTCCTTACAGTAGCAGAGAAAACATTATAGAGAAATGATGAAAATACATTTACTCCAAAATGATTAAACAGCAATTGTTAACTATTGAGAAAAAAGTCTTGATATTTCCTCTTTCAAAAGTACACTTTCTACAATATGTTATTTACATGAACTAGTAGTTTTCAAACAGTCAAGAACTAGGACTTATTTGTAGGGTGTTATTTCAAAACTCAACTGATGGGAATGTCTGTCCAATCTGAAATATCAGTAATAGTCCCACGTCCATTGTCCCGTTCATTCCCAAGAAAAGGTAAAGGGCATCTTTCCCTGCAGACCTCAGTGTTTGTCCTCAGCAGATGAAATTCATCTGTGGAAAGATGGAATGATTGGGACCCTCCATTTACTTTTGTCCTGACTTTTGCTTCAAAAGAATAATAGGTTAAAATATAAAAACCTGCATTCCTATGTATTTTTGAAACTTTTACAGCTGTTTGCACTGGAACATGCCACTTTGTAGACTTGTTTCTGAAACCCATGTCAACGTATTTCTCTTGAGAAAAACGGCCATTTTATTAATTACATGTATCTATATGACAATAAGAGCTAGTGTGATCATATCAGAGAATTAAAGTAAGCTTCTTTATGCTTAGGTACCCAGCATGCTAATCAGTCTAGCCAAGTTTCTCAGCTAGGACCTGAAGAAAATACCATGTCTCTTAAGGTGAGAGATTGGTTCTGTCTTTGTGGCATGACTGTCCGTAGCCTGCATAATGATGCCAGCGGTTGCCACTCTGCTGTTGTGTGGAGATACACCTCCAGCAATGTAGGATTGCTCTGCATCTTCAATAACAGTTTTAAAGTAACCTTGTAGTCTGCATTTACTCTAAGTTCCTCAAAATGATTATCCTGTTGCATG
>NW_010426230.1:0-11724 GCF_000710305.1 Buceros rhinoceros silvestris | reverse complement strand
ATTTCAAAATATCAGTGAGAAGGCAACAGAAGGCTAAGTCAAGCTAGGTATTTTTAGGTTGCTTCATTTCAGATTTTTGAAGACAGCCATCACCACTTGGGAACATAGGGTGTGAAAGAGAAGAGGGATACTAAAGGTCATGAAGCCTGATTCCCTGCTCTTCCAGGACCAAATCTAAATTTAAAATAGCTTAATTCCAAAGAACTCACATCTCAACATTCAATAGTCAACGGTATTTTTAAAAACCTGACCATTTATACCCAAAAGATGATATTAAGGTTCTTTTAAGGGCTAATGAGATATGAGAGCGTAAGATGTACAGCCCTTTCAGGGCTGTAAATGCTATAAAAGGAGCTATCATGACTAACTACAACAGGACATGAAAACAAGCCATCAGCAAACAAATGGATTTCCATATGTGTAACCTGAGATTCACCTGTATACAGAGCCATAAGCGGAGCAGTTTTAAACGTGCAGATACTGCAAAGGCGAGTTTATTCTAAAATCTCCTCTTGCTTGAGTGACTCTGCCTATGATCCTGATGGCATGGATCTCCAGTCACTGGCTCTGATAATTAGAAAGTAAGCTGCATGAGAGGAGTTGGTTTAAAAAATACGTATTTCTGAAAGGTGTGCTTTGAAACATAGTAAAGTAGCCTGAATGGAAGAAAAAAAAATCGGACAGTTAGTTACGAATATCTACAATACTCACCAACATTGCTTGATATAGTGGAGTGCAAATGAAAACAAAGAGTAATCTACTGAGCCTTGAAGACAATAGAATTTCTCTGTGATTTTCTTTTCAAGTTTTAGTGGAATTTAAAATTGAAAAAATGACCATAAAATCTATACATTCCAGCTAAAACAGAATTTAATTTGGGTTTTTTTCTTTTCTTGCTTTTTCATATAAAAAGGACTCCTGGGTCCCGCTAAAAGAGACGCATGGTTGCAATTAAGAGCAGAGATTGAAGCTCTGACTGACTCCTGGCTAACAAATGCACTTAAATCATTATCAATTATCAGCACAAGGTATGTATTTATGTGTACTATAAATAAGTTTCTAGTTTTGGACTTGTAATGGCTATTTTTTTACATTTTAGGTTACAATTAATGCTTTTGAAGAATAGAACAGGTCTAGTATGACTTTTGAGTAAGATACAAGAAAAGTGATTTCATTTTCAGTGATTCCAGCATTTACTAAAGATAGTATGAAGTATCTTCTAAAATGTGATAAAAGTCCCTGAAATAACCTGAAAGGTTATTGCAGAATTCTGAACCAGCCTCTAATTTGTTATCTTAGGGGCAACATCCTCTGAACTCCACATCTCTCTCTCCTGTCCTTCAATGTTTGTGCCTCTTCACAGTGCTAACTAAATACTGCATATATCCCAGAACACAAAAACATTTTCCTTCTGTCCTTCCAGACAAATCAGTATGATTAAGGGTATATCTAAAAGAAGAGCAAAAATCTGTTCTGAGTTAAAAGTCTGGGTTCCTAGTAATGAGGCATAAAATATATTATTCCTTTGAAATAATACATAAAACTAAACACTGCTGCTGCTTATTCAGCCATGCAATATGTTAATCCATCTCTCCTTCTGAATATATTGCAATATATTTATCTCTTAATTGTTGTTTATTTAACAGTGTCTTAAACACTTCAAGAGAAAGGAAGTAAATAATTTGTGTAAGCCTGTGATTAGCTCTGCATTCCTTTCCAAATTGCCAGTCTTCAAAAAGTCATTTGCTAAAGAAGGCCAGTTGAGCATTGGTGGATGTGTCTGGAAAACTATTATCAGTTACAGAGGGCTGTTAAATAACGGACTTTCGTCTTGTCTTCAAACAACTGGACAGCTGTAAATCTTCAGAAGCTACCTGTGAAGCAGCTAAGCATCACCTGTGTTGCTGACAGGAGGTTGAGATACATTAAGGAGGAAATAGTAGCCTAAGGTCTTGCTTGGAGTTTGTGGAGGAACCAGAAGGAAAAATCACAACTATTTGCTCTCAGCTCCATGTTCACACGGTTGTGCTTATGTTCAAGCCTAAAGTAGCCTGGGTCTGAGTTTTGTGTTGTGTAACTGCTAGCGCAACTTCTCCGATCAAGTTTTCATCCTCACCAATCAATGCTAGCTCATTAACATGATTATTTTTATCTCTTCCTCTTCTCAGAAATATTCTTTCTCTTGAAACGTGAAGAAAGTGATGTCATTGTGCAGAAATGTGTATTGGCCGTTTATTTCCCCTCAAGACAGGAGTAACAAATGTTTTCACTTTCTCCTAACACTTTTACTTGGCTGGTAGCGACTGCCAAGTAATTGACGGCATGAAAATGATGCTTTCAAAGCATAAAAATGCCCGTTTCTGGAGATAGATGGTGATCTTAAATGTCTGTGTGCTAATGAACCCATTTTCAAGGACCTGTTTTTTTATAAACCAGTGTGGAATATTTCCTACCAGTCAGGCCTGCATGTTTTTTAAAGGATTTTGCCAAAAGTTCTACGTACCCTTTTCTGGAAATGATGGTGCTAAGCAGTGTTGCTGTATGAGCGAAAGTAAATGTTGAGGAATCCTGACTATGCTCTCCACAGCTGGTTCACCTCATCATCATCTAAGTAATGGTTTTAAACTATTTAAACTTAAACTATTTCTCTCATTTCAGGAGTAACTGTGTAAACGTGTTGGTAACAACAACCCAGCTTATCCCAGCACTTGCAAAAGTTCTGCTATATAGCTTAGGAGGAGCTTTTCCTATTGAAAATATTTACAGTGCAACCAAAATAGGTAAGAAAATTATTATTTCATCCATTCCGACTACATTGCATTAACCAATATTTTTTTGCCAGTAACGGATGGATTCCAAGCCACTTCCCTGACTCTTGTGGTGTTAGTTATAAGATTTAGGCATTGCATATGTTTAGAAGTGTTTTATGTCAATAAATTCCAAATTCAGCTCATTTTCAGTGATGCCTGAAGGAATAAAGGTCCCCATACTGATTAAAAGCCACAGAAACTCCTAAGAATGGTGCGGAGAATGTAAAATTTGCAGAAAAGAATGAAGAAAAGTGTTTTGTGAATTCCAATCTAAACAGAACTGCTGTTAAAGAGTCTCTGCTCTGACCTTCAGTTCTGTGTAAGCTAGGCCACCGCTGCCACAAGCTTTTTCTGAAAGCACAGTATACTGGTGATGGTAATGACAACTGTTACTAACAACCTGTGTTGATGGACGCCACAAGGTCACTTCCCTATTCTGTTGATAACTGTGTACCTCTTGTGTATTACCGTTTGGAAATTCATGGGTTTTGGAAATTGCATCCCAAATTTTCATGTAAACCAAGACAAGTTATCACTGCTGTGAAATGTGACACAGCCTACAATGACTGATAATTTTGGCAGATTTCATGACCTACCAGTTATTAACTCAGGAATGCTTAATTTCTATACCTGTGACACCTTGCATAGACAGAAGTGTGACACTTCATTGACAAAAGCATTACAAAATACTACCTAAATGTGAATTTCCCAAAGTGAAAAAACAATGCATACTCGAGAAACTATTACCTCAGTCGTCCTTTAGTTAGCTGTAGCTGTCCTCTAGACAGAAATGCCTCAAATACTTTAAAAACTTAAGTCAAGGCACAAGTATCCCAAATATGGCATGGTACTGAGCAGCCTCTGGAATGAATGTCATCTGTCATACAGCCTGTACATGTTGGATTCGGTCACTGAGATTGCACTCGGACCAAAGGAAGGAGAGCATTAAGAAATAGTGCCGGCAGCACAGAAGGGGGTGGTGAAGTGAAGCACAGTCTCTGGAGGCTCTGTCGAAGTAATTCTGCACCAGCAATTCCTTCTGGGAACAGTGTGGCCGCTGTTACACCTCTGTCAGGAGCGCAGCAAACTCTGTTGGGTACAAGATCTCTCTCTACTTTTCATCTCCATGATCTCTGCGCTGTGCTGAGCACAGGACTGTAATTGCAGCTGTTGCCTGCGCACACTGAAATCTGGTCCTCACTCAACAGTTAATACACACGATGCTTTTCCTAACCATAAGCCCTTTTTGTGGGCCAGCTGACAAAAAGCAAGAGGAGAGCAGTAAGAATCGGAGATCTAGAAATCATGAGCTTGTGAGTAGAGACTAAAAGCCTGTGGTGGGGATAGACATAACAAACAAGGTAAAAAGCTATTGTGGAGAGGGAAGAAATAATCTTCCTCTGCGTTGATGGAGGTATGACAATAGGCGATGACTCCTTTACAGTAGGGCACACATAGGCTGCATGTCAAAGAAACTTCCCTTCCTAAGGAGAAGGAGAAACTTTAAAGAGAAGCTTTCCCTTCCTAACAAAGTGTTAAATATGGAGATAGCCTGTGGAAACAGTGAAATCATGACATGAGGACAGTTTTAGGATTCATAACACAAGCATTTGTTCGTAAAATTGAACCTGCAGTACAAGGAGAAGATCGATAGATGACTTTGCTTGGTGCCTTTCAGTCCTGTTTATTGTTGTTATTGGCTGTGCCTGCTTGCTTCTCCAAAAAAGCCAAGTGCTTCACGAAGTTCTCCCAGGAACCCGTTGTCTTATTTTATCTTGCTTGTCCATTGTTCTTTGGACAGTTTTTCCATTGGTACATCACTCATGGTTGCAAATACAGTAGAATTAAAATTTCTGGTTTCCTTGAAAAAATATTTCTACAATGGTAGGGGAATGTTTAAATTCAATTGTTCAATCACTGACCTATACATTTTTGCAGTGCTGCTACTTCCTTTATCTTAGTGGCTTTCTGGTAACTGTTAAGAAAGAGATTTAGATTTATATCTGGATCAGCTTAGTGTCACTAAGGGAATTAATTGCTTCTTACCAGTTTTGGCACTAAATCGCGAGGCTGGGAACTTTTAAAAAGCAGTAGTAACGAAGTCTTTACCACTGCAATAATCCTTTGTAAGGCTTCACCATAATTCCCTTGATAGCTTGAATAAGTAGTGCATTGTTTTTCAGGCAAAGAGAGCTGTTTTGAGCGTATAGTGTCCAGATTTGGCACTAACATAACTTATGTTGTGATTGGAGATGGCCGAGATGAGGAACATGCGGCTAATCAGGTAACTTCACTCTGAACTCTTATCTCATTTATCTTCCAGGAAAAGAAAGTTGCTTTGAACGAATAATGCAAAGGTATGGCAGAAAAGTAGTGTATGTTGTAATTGGGGATGGTGTAGAAGAAGAACAGGCAGCAAAAAAGGTAACCTGTCTCCTGAAATGTTGGTGTGATACCTAGCTACTAATGCAAGCCTTTCTGTTTGCATTTCTGTCAGTGTTGCGCAATGACAGAATGACAAATCATTTCAGTCAACAAGGCAACAAGAGCATGCCGAGATCAAAACGTAAAACGAACCATTTGGATTCTAGCATTTGCTTCACTTCAGTAGGGAAAAAAAAAAACCGCAAAATTTTTGGGCAAACAAAACTGGTGCGATCGTGTCCTCTAGGTGAACTTTGCTCATTATAATGTCATTATAATACAGAAACACACCTCCATCCCGAAGGCCACCCACCTCCAAGGTACGACCACTCCCCACTGGGCATGCGCCCGATGTTTTAACACCTGGACCTTCAAATGAGAGATAAACAGAAGAGATAGAAAGGGTGGGGGGTGGTTTTCTTTAAATGGTGAAATCAGGGAGGTTTCAAGAGAAGTGTTACAGAGAATGTGGAAAAACATCTGAAGGACTGTGCAAATTTTTTGCTAACATAGATGCAGATCTGTTGTTTACTGAAGCAAATACGATAAACATGTAATTTGCTTCAAGAAAGACATATCTGTAAAAGGAAAAAAACCACAACGTAGATATTGTGCACCACATCTGTGTTTCTAAAAAAGAACTGTTTCTTTAGAAATATTCTATTTTCTCACAATAATAATTCAAGGCTAAATTTCACCAGATAATGTTTTCAATGTTCAGAAACCGATCGTTGCAGTGATTAGCTGGAATGGAAACAAAATCAAACTAACCAAAATGCTCATTCCAAATGGTTCCTTAATATAGGTACAGAACTGGTGATGGGTCTTTTATAGTTTGTGCTAAACAAAGGTGGTTGGATTGCGTACTTTCCAGTTTGGCATGCTTTTTTCTTAACATCGGCTATATTGCATGGATAGATACAGACTTCAGAGAGGTGGATGAATATAGCACATTTCAAATAGATCTGGACATAACAGAAAGTACAGGGGTTTTTTCTATTCTGATGAATTGCTGAAGGAGAATAGTGCAGATATCTGCATCTCTCACAGACACTGATGCTTTCTGCAAAATATATTATCTTTTTTTTCTTAAAACCAGAAATGTGTTATTTTCTTATCCGAAGAGATTTCTTTCTTCCTCCTAGTTGGAGAAAAATGTAATGCAACTCTGTTTCAAAGTGGTGTGTGTGAGGCCTCTTGATGAAAGTCTTACAGCCCTTTAAATGATCATTCAGTATCTTGCAAAGACTAATAAGTGGAGCAGAAAGGGATTTCCTATTCATGCTCCTTCGTATGGGTTTGCGTAGCTATGTGCAAATACCCCTTTCTCAATAACGGGCTCTTTACAGAGAAATGATTAAGAAAAACTAGCTAATTATTTTAACTTCAGTTAAACTATTAAACTCAGATCTATTTTGGTCTGATTTTTGTTTTTTACTAGCAAAAATCAATCCACAGCACAGTGGTGTAAAATACGTGACGGTAATCTGACTAGACTCGTGTATCATATACCGCCCTGTGTCACAGTGTTCCTCTTTCCTGACCTTTTCCCCCTCTAACAAACACAGCACAACATGCCTTTCTGGAGGATATCCAGTCATTCGGACCTCTTGGCTCTCCATCAAGCACTGGAACTAGAGTATTTGTAACTGTGTTCTAAAGTTGGCGATCCTTTTATATATATATATATATATTTCAAGTACACTGAATTTTTATGTGTGATTCAATGCCTCTGGCTTTACACATATGAATTGTCTTAAGAAGGGAAGAAATATTTGGAATTAAAAATTCCAAACTGAAGAATTCAGATTGCTGAATGGAGTTATAACGTTAGTGCTACGTAAGGAAGCTCTATGGTCTTATATATGCAACGTTTTTGAATGAATTAAAACTGTGGAGGTTGCTGGTACACACCGAGTGAGCCCTGACAGGAGTGAACAAAGGACTCGAACTGGCAAAGCACCAACACGCGTTTTCCAGCCAACAAGATGGTGTTCAACAACATTCCTCAAAATGGGATATATTCTCAGCACTGAGGTTTGAACCAGACTTTAGCCTACCTAACCCAGAAAATCTGAATTGGAATGCACTCAGACTGTATAATGACAATCCTGTCTAGACCTGTAATTTGTGTAAATTATTGATGAAAATAATTTACTGTGACTTTATTAGCAGCTGATTTTGGAAGTGGATGCAATTTTTCTTTCTTCTGGGGGGGCAGGGGAGGGAGAGGGTTATATAATATTGTCTCTTTTATAAGTTTGGCAAACAGAATGTGCATATTGATGTGTTGTGCCTTAAAGAGAAGACTGTGTTCGTGTGTTATAATGTAATTTTGGTTAAAAACTATGTAGATAAACAAAAAAAAAAAAAACAAACCTTTGTGATAATTTTTGACATGACCAAATTTGAAATTCAAAGAAATCAAAGAGCAGGGCTGCACCAAAGCTTTTTAGTTTTTGTGGCAGTAAGGAAAAATAATAAAGGAAAGTTTGTGTTTTTATTTGGATTCTGAATAATTCCACTGACCGAGGAAAGTTAAGAGTATGTTGGGAGGTTGATACTGGGGACCGCTACCCTGAAAGCTAAAAAAAAGTGTTTAACACCTTCAGCATCATTTCTTGATTCTCCAACAAGAAAACTAGGAGCCATAGTCATGAATTTCTTAGTCCACTGAAAGCCATACAGTAAGTGCATCTGCTGTGTATGAAAGAACAAATTCCCACCCAGCAGACAAAGCATGCAGGTGGCATTACTGGAGGGTGGAGTTAAGCCCAGATGGGGAATAAAACACAACTTCATTACAAGTGAAAAATTGCTAAAGAATCTCACACCGGTCAGATGCACAAACGATGCTGCATTTAGCATATTCAGGATCTACACAAGCTGCTGAAACTGCTGGCGTGATGATATTGGCCATTTCAGGAGCACAGTCCACTTCAGTAAATAGAACAGTGTTTTGGTAGCTTTTCCATTCTGTTCTACGTTTATGTGTCTTCTGGTTTGGGTCTGCATGATTTTCCTCACCCCTTTTTTGATTGCACAACAATATTACACAGGAACAACCCTAGATGTTTCTCAGTAAGAAATTTCAGTAGCAAAACAGGCATCTGAGGAGAGGATAATGAGGGGGTTTAAGTTCCATAATTTCTTTTTAAAAAATTGCAGTCCATACAGTGATAATTACCTTGCAAGTTTTGAACGTGCTACCTTTCAGCTTAGGAAAATGAGCACATATTGCACGCAGGGTCCTCAGCACTCCATGTGCAGCTTGAGCACTTCGAAGCGACAGCAAGTGGCTTGTCTCTCATGGCAGAAGATGGAAACTGCTTTTTGATTTTTAATACTGTACGTGGAGACACCTGAGGCTGCCTGTGCTCTGTCTGTGTGGGGAGGCGTATGCAAGAGATGGTAGATGTAAACTCCTACACAAGCACAGAGGTCAGCGCTGGGGTGAAGGTCTTCCTGCTCTGTGCTGTGAAGCCACCATGTGTCTAGTTACCAGGTAGTAACTTTGTTGATTTAAACTTTGTAGGTTATATGAAAGTTAGTTGGTAGGTGAAAGCCTGGAGTAACTAAAAGTCAAAGGCAAAAACCCTCCATAAATTCATAAAAATGGGATTTCTTGCCGTGTTGAAATTGGATAAAGTTGCCATGTCACAAACTAATAATGCTAATTTGTTCTTACTGAGCAGTTTAAAGCCATCACAGAAGGCTTGCCATGTATGAAACCGTTATACACCAGCTATTTGGGTGGTAGGTTTGTGTGTCCAAAAAGTGACGCATACCTTCTTTATACGTACAGTCCCTGCCTAGTCAAATCTGGCCTGGAAGCACATTTTTCATAAAAAGCTATAGTACCGGGTTTTCTGTAGTTTTTCAGGCGGGGAAAAAAGTGTTTCTACTGGAATAGGCAAAAAGTTCAAACAAAGCCCTTCTCAAGTTCCAGCATCATAACATTGCATGAAAATCTCAACATAAAAGCCTTAAGCCTTGATAAAACAAAAAATTGGTATGATGAACTAGCTTGGTTTTTTCTTTTTCTTTCTTTCTTTTTTTTTTTTGGACGAGTCATAGTGTTATTCAAATGCATGAAGCAATGTTTTTTCTCAAGTTATTTGTTCAGCTTTTCAGTGTTCTTTCTTTTCCTAATCAGATGTAAGAACAAACAATAGCCCAGCAACAACCACTGGTTCTTGCAAAAGGTTTGCAGTGCCTGCGCTGGAGTTGTGCTTAGCTCTCTGTGGCAGGTATGGCTCAGTTATTAATTCTGGATCCTAGAGAGGAGGTGGAGGCAAAAGGAGGGAAGGAAGCTTTGCAGAGCGTGACAAAGTTCTGATTTTAATTTGTATTCTGTGTGTTACCGTAGCAGACGTTAATTATAAAAATAAATAATCCACAAAAATGTTCATGCAAAGAAAATTCAAGGATTCAGCTCAAAAGCCTTCACAATACTAAAATTCTGAAACAAAATTTCAGAGCATCAATGCTACCTTGCTAAGCAAAAATTGTTATATATCTTCAAATTAGTGTGTAGTACACGTCTGCCTTGTAGAGAGAAATTACTCTGATCCATTTTGCTGCGTGAACGATACAGAGGAGAACACAGCCAAGGCAGAGATACAGTCATGCCAGACTGTTCCAGGTGGGCCTAAGTAAATTAAACCGAAGGCTGGTCATTTTGACATGGAGTGTATTTTAGTTCAACAGCCTATTAATCAGAAACCGCCTTCCCTTCAGCCTCTCCTCAACAACCAAGGTTGAGCACAATGTCATATTTGCAAGTATTTGGGGCAAAGGAAGCGTAGAATCTACTGCCTTTTGCTGATACTCTGGCAATTTTCAGTCAGTACAGGACCTGAACGTTCATTAGGCATTGGAATCACAGCTTGCAGAATACAAACACAGTGCGATCCCAGTCACAGGGTAGTATCTTCAGTAGGTCTAACTCCGTGTGGTTCAGTAGAGCTGTAAAAGAGGACAGGAACACCTAAAAATGATGCTTCTTTTTAGATGCCTATGGAGACTGTGCACAAAGATATAGGTGGCAGCCAGCTCCCGGATGTGATTTCGATTTCATTAGAATCCAGTGTGAGCAACAGTGTTTGCACCTAAAGCAGGGGTGGGAGGGAGTAGGTGACGAGGGAGATGAGGCCAAATCGAAATCCTGTATACAAGCACATACTTCATCTCGGGGCAGGTGACATCCTGCAGCCAATTGGAATTGCAGAGTTTATGGAGAATATGGACTTGGCCCACAATAGGAAGACTAGATTTTAGCTGTGAGGTTGTGTCCAGAGCGAGGGCTTTGGTTCAGAAGTCATCTCTGCTTTACAGGATTGGCACCAGGCATATGCTCTAAATTAATATGATAATTAGAATCTCTGAAGAGGAGCTGAAGTCACGAGCCAAAATCCCAGCAATAGCAGCATTTTGGAAATACAACTGAAGCCAAGGGTCTCTGTCATGTATTAGCAGATTATAGTTTATTAGGGCCGACATAATTTAAGAAAATGTAAATTAAAATTAAAAGCTTGTAAAATTATGTACATCTTTACTATTTCTCAATAAATACACTTGGAAATGTCATTTTCTGCACTATATCATGTTGTGAGATGCTTGGTTTGTGGTTGAAACCCTCTGTACACAACATCTGTTACAGGAACTGAGTGTGACCTTGGACTCAGTACATCTGCATTGCCTTCATGGTTCATGCCTGGCGCAACTTGTGCCCAAGTGTCCTGGTAGAGCCTGGTTCACCTGTGTACTGTTCGCGGGATGCAGACGCTAGAGGAAACCTCCCTCTGCTCTGTAGAGGTTTCCTCACCGAGAACGCACTAGGTGCCTTGCTCCAGATGCAGCCTGAGCAACAACTAGCACCTTCGTTGAGGTGTCCTTGGGGCAAAATACAGATGAAACCAATTAGATGGTCTAGACACATGCTATATTCATTTCAATTCCCCTGCCAATTCACTTAGTAATATTATACTAATGTCCTTATGGGCATGGGTTGTTCTGGAGACAGACTGGGCTACTGAAAGGATGCAGCCATTCCAGGCAATGCTGAGCCTCATGAAACTTTGTAAACGTCTTTGGGAGGAGGCAGGGCTTCTTAGTGAGGTGCTAACTTGGGTTTGAAGGGAGCAGTCCTCCCCCAGTCTGCTTGCACAGGCTTTAAGCCACAGGCAGGGCTGAGATGTAACAGTATGATCTTGGGAACAACAATAGCAAGTGGCAGAGTGTTGGTAACCACAGTGCTTCAGCCACAAGAGACAGCTTGTAAATAGCGGATTTTTCTCCCCCCAGCACCTAGGTTAAAGCACGTGTGTTACAAATAAAACTGTTCTGTACGTGTGCCTGCCTTTACTCCAGCTGTAGGAGCAAAAGGGTGGACAAAATGTAAAAGCCCATCTACTGAGCAGACTGACCCTTAATAGTTTTAACATTGTGTCTCCCAGATGGGTTTGCATGTGATTCCAGAGAAGAGAAA